>NC_134487.1:306593947-306726447 GCF_040206685.1 Ascaphus truei | reverse complement strand
TTGCAAGAAAAAAAAAAGTAACTTTAAGTCTTACCTCCCTCATTGAGGTTTTGATTTCTGGATGTAATAGTTAGCTTCAAACACATTGTAAATTACACCAGAGTTTAAATACAGACCACAAAACATGCATTAATTACAAGCAATATTGCCAAATAATATGTACAATCGCCAGAATAGAAAATCTAATTAGTGTGACTGGAATTCTAACCAATTGTACATGTGCTTTTCAATTAAAAACATGCCAGTCGTGAGAAACCGGCTTCAAACTATTAAAATGAACGGAACATATAGATTTACTGTTTATGACGGCAGTATAAGAAGCAAGATCCACTTGGTCCAGAGACTTGTCAGTGATGACGATCACCGCTATCTTAGATGCGCTCGCTCTTCCTCCATGTGTTTCCGACATCGCGTTCTGAACTCCAAAGAGCAAAGCTTCACCTGAAAAAAGAGCCAAAGATGGTCCCGTATATATAGAAAATTGGAAAAGAAACCCTATATGCCAGAGTGCAGTGCACAACAATTTATTTGCTTGTGTCAAAGACCGTCCCCCAATGGTTAGAATAATATAATTTACAAGCTGATACCTCAAACACCGCTACGCAGAGGAGTAGCTAAATGAATACATAGGACTCCATATTACAGCAGCCACTGAGGCAACCCATTTAGATGCAGGAGTTTGGGGTTCTTACAAATCTCAAGCATTCGGATTCAGAGTGCAATGCTAGTCTTTTACAGCAGCCTCTACCTACCACATATTACAGAAGCCTCTACGTACCGCATATTACAGCAGCCTCTACGTACCGCATATTACAGCAGCCTCTACGTATCACATATTACAGCAGCCTCTACCTAGCACATATTACAGCAGCCTCTACGTACCACATATTACAGCAGCCTCTACGTACCACATATTACAGCAGCCTCTACGTATCATATATTACAGCAGCCTCTACCTAGCACATATTACAGCAGCCTCTACGTATCACATATTACAGCAGCCTCTACGTATCACATATTACAGCAGCCTCTACCTAGCACATATTACAGCAGCCTCTACCTAGCACATATTACAGCAGCCTCTACCTAGCACATATTACAGCAGCCTCTACCTAGCACATATTACAGCAGCCTCTACGTATCACATTACAGCAGCCTCTACATACCACATATTACAGCAGCCTCTACGTACCACATATTACAGCATCCTCTACGTACCACATATTACAGCAGCCTCTACCTAGCACATATTACAGTAGCCTCTACGTACCACACATTTCAGCAGCCTCTACGTATCACATATTACAGCAGCCTCTACATACCACACATTACAGCAGCCTCTACATACCACACATTACAGCAGCCTCTACGTACCACATATTACAGCAGCCTCTATGTACCACACATTACAGCAGCCTCTACGTACCACATATTACAGCAGCCTCTACATACCACATATTACAGCAGCCTCTACATACCACATATTACAGCAGCCTCTACATACCACATATTACAGCAGCCTCTACGTATCACATATTACAGCAGCCTCTACGTACCACACATTACAGCAGCCTCTACGTACCACATATTACAGCAGCCTCTACATACCACATATTACAGTAGCCTCTACGTACCACATATTACAGCAGCCTCTACATACCACACATTACAGCAGCCTCTACGTACCACATATTACAGCAGCCTCTACATACCACATATTACAGCAGCCTCTACGTACCACATATTTTTGTTAAGTTTCATATTGGAAGATACTGATATTATTTTCCATTTTTAGCACGGGTTTGGTTATTAACGCAGGCTTTTCTAACATCTGGCACAAGCAACATGTAGTCTGAAGAAATGAAAACTCTGTCTTACAAATGATGTTGAACCATCAGAGTGAGACCTATTTGGGGTGTTTAAAGAACATTGCAGAATTGTGGCGTAGGAAGGAAGGGGCGTAGGAAGGGGCGTAGGAAGGAAGGGGCGTAGGAAGGAAGGGGCGTAGGAAGGAAGGGGCGTAGGAAGGAAGGGGCGTAGGAAGGAAGGGGCGTAGGAAGGAAGGGGCGTAGGAAGGGGCGTAGGAAGGAAGGGGCGTAGGAAGGAAGGGGCGTAGGAAGGAAGGGGCATAGGAAGGGGCGTAGGAAGGAAGGGGCGTAGGAAGGAAGGGGCGTAGGAAGGGGCGTAGGAAGGAAGGGGCGTAGGAAGGATGGGGCGTAGGAAGGAAGGGGCGTAGGAAGGAAGGGGCGTAGGAAGGAAGGGGCGTAGGAAGGAAGGGGCGTAGGAAGGATGGGGCGTAGGAAGGGGCGTAGGAAGGATGGGGCGTAGGAAGGGGCGTAGGAAGGGGCGTAGGAAGGAAGGGGCGTAGGAAGGAAGGGGCGTAGGAAGGAAGGGGCGTAGGAAGGAAGGGGCGTAGGAAGGGGGGTAGGAAGGAAGGGGCGTAGGAAGGGGGGTAGGAAGGAAGGGGGGTAGGAAGGAAGGGGGGTAGGAAGGAAGGGGCGTAGGAAGGAAGGGGCGTAGGAAGGAAGGGGCGTAGGAAGGAAGGGGCGTAGGAAGGAAGGGGCGTAGGAAGGGGGGTAGGAAGGAAGGGGCGTAGGAAGGAAGGGGCGTAGGAAGGGGGGTAGGAAGGAAGAGGCGTAGGAAGGAAGGGGCGTAGGAAGGAAGGGGGCGAGCGCACACGTGGAATATATAGGAAAATGTATATCGGTGATACAGTCTCATGCAGATAAAGAGCACAGTGCTATATATAGCAGCCCTATGGTGGAGGTATACACCTTACTCAGGGGTCAGGGAATGAAATAAATAATTAGTATAACTATACTCACACGGCGTGCATACTCCGCCGGCGGAAGCAGGAAGACACCGCGCCAGAGTTAACTGCGTTAATAGCACTGTGCTCTTTATCTGCATGAGACTGTATCCCCAATATACATTTTCCTATATATTCCCCACGTGCGCTCACCCCCCTTCCTACCCCCCTTCCTACGCCCCTTCCTGCGCCCCTTCCTGCGCCACTGTGGTGTGAGGATCACGCGATGATCCCCGCAGGATGAGCTACAGAGTCAGCAAAGGGCCGGTATACACATCACCCTCTGCTCTTTCTCTTCTTTCTTTTCAGACTGTGTACATATTTTGATCTTGTCGCCTGATATAGAGGCAAGGGCACTAAATCTGCCCTAAAGTACTGTGATGGAGCGGGGCACTAAATCTGCCCTAAAGTACTGTGAGGGAGCGGGGCACTAAATCTGCCCTAAAGTACTGTGAGGGAGCGGGGCACTAAATCTGCCCTAAAGTACTGTGAGGGAGCGGGGCACTAAATCTGCCCTAAAGTACTGTGAGGGAGCGGGGCACTAAATCTGTCCTAAAGTACTGTGAGGGAGCGGGGCACTAAATCTGCCCTAAAGTACTGTGAGGGAGCGGGGCACTAAATCTGTCCTAAAGTACTGTGAGGGAGCGGGGCACTAAATCTGTCCTAAAGTACTGTGAGGGAGCGGGGCACTAAATCTGCCCTAAAGTATTGTGAGGGAGCGGGGCACTAAATCTGCCCTAAAGTACTGTGAGGGAGCGGGGCACTAAATCTGCCCTAAAGTACTGTGAGGGAGCGGGGCACTAAATCTGTCCTAAAGTACTGTGAGGGAGCGGGGCACTAAATCTGCCCTAAAGTATTGTGAGGGAGCGGGGCACTAAATCTGCCCTAAAGTACTGTGAGGGAGCGGGACACTAAATCTGCCCTAAAGTACTGTGAGGGAGCGGGGCACTAAATCTGTCCTAAAGTACTGTGAGGGAGCGGGGCACTAAATCTGTCCTAAAGTATTGTGAGGGAGCGGGGCACTAAATCTGCCCTAAAGTACTGTGAGGGAGCGGGGCACTAAATCTGCCCTAAAGTATTGTGAGGGAGCGGGACACTAAATCTGCCCTAAAGTACTGTGAGGGAGGGGCAACTCCAGTCCTCAGGGGCCACCAACAGGTCAGGGTTTCAGATATATATCCCTGCTTCAGCACAAGTGGTGCAGTCTTCAACTGAGCCACTGATTGAGCCACCTGTGCTGAGGCAGGGATATCGTAAAAACCTGACCTGTTAGTGGCCCTTGAGGACAGGCGTTGCCCTCCCCTTATCTGTAGGAGATCCAGGTATATGAATGTATATGCCACCCATGGGTGGCCTGTTTCGGATACCTGGGGAGATATATGAGCAGATGTTTTTTCATTGTTCTGTGTACGTCAGAGAAATACTTATTACCACAGAATCCCCACATGTTGTAATTCTCTCCCAAATATGCAAGAGACCAATTTATTGTATGAATGGCGATGGAGTTATTTTCTCTGGCTGCCCTGTGCGAGTTTTATATCTTTCTGTGAGACGCCCTCTGTTCCGATATCATAAAGAACGGTTACAAAGAAATGACGCATCGCGTCTGACAGTCCCAGCGCTTAGGTATTTGTAAGTACTGCTCTCCCGTGACAGATCTCACACAGCATCCAGTTTCTATAGCAATTATATCGTAAGTAAAATGAAAATGAAATGCAAAACATCACATCAGTTTCATTTCACAAGTTAATATTTGCCAACCATGAAGTCCTGGTCACAGATGTTTCTCAGGTTTGGCCACATTTTAATCACGATAAAACTGGAAATAGGTCTTTAATGGCATGTTTTTAAACAATATATATTACTTTGGCTCTTCGAGGCCCGATGTAATACCCCAAAAATTCAAGTGTAAGCACTATGAGAATGTGATTGTGTTATTTCAGTCTTTGTCCTGATGTTAGTAAAATCATTACAAAATAATGATTATTCAAGTTTGGTCCTATTATGAACTGAAACTCCCAGGCTGCTAGGGAGGGACTTCAGCACGATCTGCTACATCTCCCTGGCAAGGCTGCTTTGTATGCACATATTAAACTGCTGTCAGAGGCAAGTCCTTGGCCCCATTCTGTACTTAATACTTGGGAAGGACAGGAGTAATATAAACGATCGGTATTGTGAGACGTTTAACGTTACATTCTTCTGTACGCACCAATTTTGCTCGGACCGTCCTCTCTCTGGTGAATTTTATTCACTGTTTCCAGCAGACTGTGTTTGTCTTGGGGATCTCTCCAGGAAATTTCCAGGGTGTTTGTCCTCCCATACTGAAGGACAGACACGTGCGTTGTATTAATACCTGATAGAAAAAAAAATCAGCGTTTTTAAAAGATCACTGTGTGCATTATTGGTACATTGATAACACGCTTTGCATTAGATTTACTCACAGTTGTGACTAATATATTAGGTTTATTTATTCATGCACTATACATCAATAGCTGCACCGCTAAAGAACTTACATCACAAGATAAAGTTAGTGAATTATAAATATTTTTTAGATTCAAACTAAGTGAGCGAGTGTTTGTGGGGAGATTCCCCAAAGGCTAATATTACAAACGATGATGATATCCCAGTGCAACAGAACGATTATTAAATGAACATTTAATTGGTAGATCCCTCAGTCTCTATTACAGTAATTAACCCCCTCCCTGCCTTTTTATGGTCATGTGATATTGTTAGAGTATTTTAATCAGTCTGTATTAGCTGTGCCCTTATCTTACAGTAAGTGCCACGTAAAGTGTCAGGCTAGTTAAACTGAAGTGGGATTGGAGGTGAATAAGAAAGTAGGAGGGACTGGATTCAGCACTTGAGGGACTGGATTCAGCACTTTACCAACAGCCGTGCACCTGGGAGAATTTCCCTATTAAAATGTTCTGACAATTTATGCACAACTTTAAGAAAATAACTTGAATTGCTGCTGTGTAACCTTCAGTGCCACACTACCCTCCCAAGCCTGATACACCCGCTCTCTCATCTCCCCCAATACCTGGGACCTCTCCCCTCCTGCCTCTCTCCCTGCATCTCATCATACCCTCCCAGGCCTGATTTATACACCCGCTCTCTCACCTCCTACTCCTCATATCCCCCAATACCTGGGACCTCTCCCCTCCTACATCTCTCCCTGCATCTCATTATACCTCCCAGGCCTGATTTATACACCCGCTCTCTCACCTCCTACTCCTCATATCCCCCAATACCTGGGACCTCTCCCCTCCTACATCTCTCCCTGCATCTCATTATGCCCTCGCAGGCCTGATTTATACACCTCTCTCTCACCTCCTACTCCTCATATCCCCCAATACCTGGGACCTCTCCCCTCCTGCCTCTCTCCCTGCATCTCATCATACCCTCCCAGGCCTGTTTTATACACCTGCTCTCTCGCCTCCTACTCCTCATCTCCCCCAATACCTGGGACCTCTCCCCTCCGACCTTTCTCCCTGCATCTCATCATACGCTCCCAGGCCTGATTTATACACCCGCTCTCTCACCTCCTACTCCTCATATCCCCCAATACCTGGGACCTCTCCCCTCTTACATCTCTCCCTGCATCTCATTATGCCCTCGCAGGCCTGATTTATACACCTCTCTCTCACCTCCTACCTGTCATCTCCTCCTACCCATATTCCTGGGGCCTCTCTCCTCCTACCTTTCTCTCCTCTCCCTATTACCTGCATTGCATCCCAATATGCCCTCCCTGCCACTTTTTCTGTTTGCATGTCTATTCTCTCCCCCTTCTCCACTCTCCTCATTCTATCCCCAGTTATTCGTGTCTCTCCTTCCCTCCGCCTATGCTCTGACATTGCACCATTACAGAGGTTAGTCCTGTACATTGTAACAGTTTATTTGCATACTTAAGAATTTGCGGATTAGATTTCCGTCCTCGGGTTGTATCCAATGGTGGAGTTTGATAAATCTGCACGGCATGAATCCGCTTTTACACCGCAAAATAGATTTTGGGGGTAACATCGTTGAAACGAATTTGGATGGATTCACCCGTCTCTAACAGGCTCTAGTTGTACCCGACTTCTTCTGCTCTCGCTCCCTTCTGCTCTCGCTCCCTTCTGCTCTCGCTCCCTCCTGCTCTCGCTCCCTCCTGCTCTCTCTCCCTCCTGCTCTCGCTCCCTCCTGCTCTCGCTCCCTCCTGCTCTCGCTCCCTTCTGCTCTCGCTCCCTTCTGCTCTCGCTCCCTCCTGCTCTCGCTCCCTCCTGCTCTCGCTCCCTCCTGCTCTCGCTCCCTCCTGCTCTCGCTCCCTCCTGCTCTCGCTCCCTCCTGCTCTCGCTCCCTCCTGCTCTCGCTCCCTTCTGCTCTCACTCCCTCCTGCTCACAGAGACCTGTCTCTCACAACGTGGCTTTGCTGTGCAGGCTGCTGTCTCCTATGGTGGTCTGGCTTTCTCTCGCACTCCACACCCCAATGTTCGGGGTGGAGGAGTAGGTGTCCCCCTTCCTCCCACTGCCTCCATATAATGCTTTCGCATGCTTTGAGGCTCCCTGTAGGAGAGGTGTGCGGAGGTGTTTAAAACAGGAGGCAGTTTTTAAGGGAAAATCAAAATACGCTTTTATTAGCTGGAACCCTCAAAACAAACCGCTTGGGATCTGCGAAACCCAGATAAAGGAAAACTAACACACCTAACTCCTACATGGAGCACTAACCAACACAGCATGCCCCCTGTCTTGGGGTTGGGGGCAGAGCCCCTTACCAACAACAAATGATAAAATAGGGTGGAGGTCAGAACGTCCTTTTGCAGGATTTCCATTCACAGCAGCCTGCTCTCTATAGCGGTCCAGTGTGTTTCTGGATCAAAGAGAACCTTAGACTGCTGTCAATCAGACTGTTTAAGTCTGTTAATGAGCCAGGTAGAAGCTGGTTAATTGCTTCATGCTGAGATTTACCAGATCGCCGCTGAACTCTACAGCTAGAGAGAGACTTTTCTTGTAAAGCCTTTAGCCAGGGAAAAGACCCTGTTACATACCTCCCCTGTTTGTGGGTAGCTACGTCTAGCCACGGAGGAAGCCCTGTCCCTCCACTCTCTCTTGGGCCCTAGCCCTAGGTTGAGGGAGAATGGATGCAGGGAGAGAGACCACATATTTAGTCTGGGATTTTCCACAAAGCAAAGTCTTCTCTTAAGGCGATTCTCACTCCTACCAGCAATCTGGCTTTTTGCCTATGGGCCAGTTATCTGGTAGGAGATAAGGCAGAGAGGCTCGGTACCTCTCCATGCGTTCGTGACCAAGATATGTGACTGTGGCTGAAGAGGACACCGATGACAATGTCCTTGTAGTCGGTGCTTATAATCAGTGTCTCCTCCAGTAGGCGCTTTTATTCAGCACGCTTTAGTCATTGGTGGGGAACTTTTCCAAAGCACAGTTTTCCCACGATGTGCTTAGCTTCCTGAGCCCTGCAGAGGACTTCTCGCTCAAGCTCATTTTTCCATTTTACCAACTCTTCTGCTACTCCCTTACCAACCACCGCCCTGTATCCTACCTGTGCCACTCCCTCACACTCAGTATATACCAATCACCCTCTCTCCCTCACTGCCCCCTACCTGTGTAACTCCCTCACACTCAGTATATACCAATCACCCTCTCTCCCTCACTGCCCCCTACCTGTGTAACTCCCTCACACTCTGTATACACCGAGCACCTTCTCTCCCTCACTGCCCCCCTACCTGTATAACTCCCTCACACTCAGTATACACCGAGCACCTTCTCTCCCTCACTGCCCCCCCTACCTGTGTAACTCCCTCACACTCTGTATACACCGAGCACCTTCTCTCCCTCACTGCCCCCCTACCTGTATAACTCCCTCACACTCAGTATACACCGAGCACCTTCTCTCCCTCACTGCCCCCCTACCTGTATAACTCCCTCACACTCAGTATACACCGAGCACCTTCTCTCCCTCACTGCCCCCCTACCTGTGTAACTCCCTCACACTCTGTATACACCGAGCACCTTCTCTCCCTCACTGCCCCCCCTACCTGTGTAACTCCCTCACACTCTGTATACACCGAGCACCTTCTCTCCCTCACTGCCCCCCTACCTGTATAACTCCCTCACACTCAGTATACACCGAGCACCTTCTCTCCCTCACTGCCCCCCTACCTGTGTAACTCCCTCACAATCTGTATACACCGAGCACCTTCTCTCCCTCACTGCCCCCCTACCTGTATAACTCCCTCACACTCAGTATACACCGAGCACCTTCTCTCCCTCACTGCCCCCCCTACCTGTGTAACTCCCTCACACTCTGTATACACCGAGCACCTTCTCTCCCTCACTGCCCCCCTACCTGTATAACTCCCTCACACTCAGTATACACCGAGCACCTTCTCTCCCTCACTGCCCCCCTACCTGTGTAACTCCCTCACACTCAGTATACACCGAGCACCTTCTCCCCCTCACTGCCCCCCCTACCTGTGTAACTCCCTCACACTCTGTATACACCGAGCACCTTCTCTCCCTCACTGCCCCCCTACGTGTGTAACTCCCTCACACTCAGTATACACCGAGCACCTTCTCTCCCTCACTGCCCCCCTACCTGTGTAACTTCCTCACACTCAGTATACACCGAGCACCTTCTCTCCCTCACTGCCACCCTACCTGTGTAACTCCCTCACACTCAGTATACACCGAGCACCTTCTCTCCCTCACTGCCCCCCTACCTGTGTAACTCCCTCACACTCAGTATACACCGAGCACTTTCTCTCCCTCACTGCCCCCCCTACCTGTGTAACTCCCCCACACTCTGTATACACCGAGCACCTTCTCCCCCTCACTGCCTCCCTACCTGTGTAACTCCCTCACACTCAGTATACACCGAGCACCTTCTCTCCCTCACTGCCCCCCCTACCTGTGCCACTCCCTCACACTCAGTATACACCAATCACCCTCTCTCCCTCACTGCCCCCTACCTGTGTAACTCCCTCACACTCTGTATACACCGAGCACCCTCTCTCCCTCACTGCCCCCCCTACCTGTGTAACTCCCTCACACTCAGTATACACAGAGCACCTTCTCTCCCTCACTGCCCCCCCCACCTGTGTAACTCCCTCACACTCAGTATACACCGAGCACCTTCTCCCCCTCACTGGCCCCCTACCTGTGTAACTCCCTCACACTCAGTATACACCGAGCACCTTCTCTCCCTCACTGCCCCCCCTACCTGTGCCACTCCCTCACACTCAGTATACACCGAGCACCTTCTCCCCCTCACTGCCCCCCTACCTGTGCAACTCCCTCACACTCTGTATACACCGAGCACCCTCTCTCCCTCACTGCCCCCCCTACCTGTGTAACTCCCTCACACTCAGTATACACCAAGCACCTTCTCTCCCTTACTGCCCCCCCCTACCTCTGTAACTCCCTCACACTCAGTATACACCGAGCACCTTCTCCCCCTCACTGCCCCCCTACCTGTGTAACTCCCTCACACTCAGTATACACAGAGCACCTTCTCCCCCTCACTGCCCCCCTACCTGTGCCACTCCCTCACACTCAGTATACACCAATCACCCTCTCTCCCTCACTGCCCCCTACCTGTGTAACTCCCTCACACTCTGTATACACAGAGCACCTTCTCTCCCTCACTGCACCCCCTACCTGTGTAACTCCCTCACTCAGTATACACCGAGCACCTTCTCTCCCTCACTGCCCCCCCTACCTGTGTAACTCCCTCACACTCAGTATACACCGAGCACCTTCTCTCCCTCACTGCCCCCCCTACCTGTGTAACTCCCTCACACTCAGTATACAACGAGCACCTTCTCTCCCTCACTGCTCCCCCTACCTGTGTAACTCCCTCACACTCAGTATATACCGAGCACCTTCTCTCCCTCACTGCCCCCTACCTGTGTAACTCCCTCACACTCAGTATACACCGAGCACCTTCTCTGCCTCACTGCTCCCCCTACCTGTGTAACTCCCTCACACTCAGTATATACCGAGCACCTTCTCTCCCTCACTGCCCCCCTACCTGTGTAACTCCCTCACACTCTGTATACACCGAGCACCTTCTCTCCCTCACTGCCCCCTACCTGTGTAACTCCCTCACACTCAGTATATACCGAGCACCTTCTCTCCCTCACTGCCCCCCCTACCTGTGTAACTCCCTCACACTCTGTATACACCGAGCACCTTCTCTCCCTCACTGTTCCCCCTACCTGTGTACCTCCCTCACACTCAGTATATACCGAGCACCTTCTCCCCCTCACTGCCCCCCTACCTGTGTAACTCCCTCACACTCAGTATACACCGAGCACCTTCTCCCCCTCACTGCCCCCTACCTGTGTAACTCCCTCACACTCTGTATACACCGAGCACCTTCTCTCCTTCACTGCCCCCCCTACCTGTGTAACTCCCTCACACTCAGTATACACCGAGCACCTTCTCTCCCTCACTGCCCCCCCCCTACCTGTGTAACTCCCTCACACTCAGTATACACTGAGCACCTTCTCTCCCTCACTGCCCCCCTACCTGTGTAACTCCCTCACACTCAGTATACACCGAGCACCTTCTCTCCCTCACTGCCCCCCTACCTGTGTAACTCCCTCACACTCAGTATACACCGAGCACCTTCTCTCCCTCACTGCCCCCCTACCTGTGTAACTCCCTCACACTCAGTATACACCGAGCACCTTCTCTCCCTCACTGCCTCCCTACCTGTGTAACTCCCTCACACTCAGTATATACCGAGCACCTTCTCCCCCTCACTGCCCCCCTACCTGTGTAACTCCCTCACACTCAGTATACACCGAGCACCTTCTCTCCCTCACTGCCCCCCCTACCTGTGTAACTCCCTCACACTCAGTATACACCGAGCACCTTCTCCCCCTCACTGCCCCCCCTACCTGTGTAACTCCCTCACACTCAGTATACACCGAGCACCTTCTCTCCCTCACTGCCCCCCCTACCTGTGTAACTCCCTCACACTCAGTATATACCGAGCACCTTCTCCCCCTCACTGCCCCCCCTACCTGTGTAACTCCCTCACACTCAGTATACACCGAGCACCTTCTCTCCCTCACTGCCCCCCCTACCTGTATAACTCCCTCACACTCAGTATACACCGAGCACCTTCTCTCCCTCACTGCCCCCCTACCTGTGTAACTCCCTCACACTCAGTATACACCGAGCACCTTCTCTCCCTCACTGCCCCCCTACCTGTGCAACTCCCTCACATTAAGTATACACCGAGCACCTTCTCTCCCTCACTGCCCCCTACCTGTGTAACTCCCTCACACTCAGTATACACCGAGCACCTTCTCTCCCTCACTGCCCCCCTACCTGTGTAACTCCCTCACACTCTGTATACACCGAGCACCTTCTCTCCCTCACTGCCCCCTACCTGTGTAACTCCCTCACACTCAGTATATACCGAGCACCTTCTCTCCCTCACTGCCTCCCTACCTGTGTAACTCTCTCACACTCAGTATACACTGAGCACCTTGTCTCCCTCACTGCCCCACTACCTGTGTATCTCCCTCACTCAGTATACACGAGCACCTTCTCTCCCTCACTGCCCCCCCTACTTGTGTAACCCTCTCACACTCAGTATACACCGAGCACCTTCTCTCCCTCACTGCCCACCCTACCTGTGCAACTCCCTCACATTAAGTATACACCGAGCACCTTCTCTCCCTCACTGCCCCCTACCTGTGTAACTCCCTCACACTCAGTATACACGAGCACCTTCTCTCCCTCACTGCATCCCCTACTTGTGTAACTCTCTCACACTCAGTATACACCGAGCACCTTCTCTCCCTCACTGCCCCCCTACCTGTGTAACTCCCTCACACTCAGTATACACCGAGCACCTTCTCTCCCTCACTGCCCCCCCTACCTGTGTAACTCCCTCACACTCAGTATACACCGAGCACCTTCTCTCCCTCACTGCCCCCCTACCTGTGTAACTCCATCACACTCAGTATACACCGAGCACCTTCTCTCCCTCACTGCCCCCCCTACCTGTTTAACTCCCTCACACTCAGTATACACCGAGCACCTTCTCTCCCTCACTGCCCCCCTACCTGTGTAACTCCCTCACACTCAGTATATACCGAGCACCTTCTCTCCCTCACTGCCCCCCTACCTGTGTAACTCCCTCACACTCAGTATACACCGAGCACCTTCTCTCCCTCACTGCCCCCCCTACCTGTGTAACTCCCTCACACTCAGTATACACCGAGCACCTTCTCTCCCTCACTGCTCCCCCTACCTGTGTAACTCCCTCACACTCAGTATACACCAAGCACCTTCTCTCCCTCACTGCCCCCTACCTGTGTAACTCCCTCACACTCAGTATACACCGAGCATCTTCTCTCCCTCACTGCCCCCTACCTGTGTAACTCCCTCACACTCAGTATACACCGAGCACCTTCTCCCCCTCACTGCCCCCCCTACCTGTGTAACTCCCTCACACTCAGTATACACCGAGCACCTTCTCTCCCTCACTGCCCCCCTACCTGTGTAACTCCCTCACACTCAGTATACACCGAGCACCTTCTCTCCCTCACTGCCCCCTACCTGTATAACTCCCTCACACTCAGTATACACCGAGCACCTTCTCCCCTCACTGCCCCCCCTACCTGTGTAACTCCCTCACACTCAGTATACACCGAGCACCTTCTCTCCCTCACTGCCCCCCTACCTGTGTAACTCCCTCACACTCAGTATACACCGAGCACCTTCTCTCCCTCACTGCCCCCTACCTGTATAACTCCCTCACACTCAGTATACACCGAGCACCTTCTCTCCCTCACTGCCCCCCTACCTGTGTAACTCCCTCACACTCAGTATACACCGAGCACCTTCTCTCCCTCACTGCCCCCTACCTGTATAACTCCCTCACACTCAGTATACACCGAGCACCTTCTCCCCTCAATGCCCAACCTACCTGTGTAACTCCCTCACACTCAGTATACACCGAGCACCTTCTCTCCCTCACTGCCCCCTTACCTGTGTAACTCCCTCACACTCAGTATACACCGAGCACCTTCTCTCCCTCACTGCCCCCTACCTGTATAACTCCCTCACACTCAGTATACACCGAGCACCTTCTCTCCCTCACTGCCCCCCTACCTGTGTAACTCCCTCACACTCAGTATACACCGAGCACCTTCTCTCCCTCACTGCCCCCCTACCTGTGTAACTCCCTCACACTCAGTATATACCGAGCACCTTCTCCCCCTCACTGCCCCGCCTACCTGTGTAACTCCCTCACACTCAGTATACACCGAGCACCTTCTCTCCCTCACTGCCCCCCCTACCTGTATAACTCCCTCACACTCAGTATACACCGAGCACCTTCTCTCCCTCACTGCCCCCCTACCTGTGTAACTCCCTCACACTCAGTATACACCGAGCACCTTCTCTCCCTCACTGCCCCCCTACCTGTGCAACTCCCTCACATTAAGTATACACCGAGCACCTTCTCTCCCTCACTGCCCCCTACCTGTGTAACTCCCTCACACTCAGTATACACCGAGCACCTTCTCTCCCTCACTGCCCCCCTACCTGTGTAACTCCCTCACACTCTGTATACACCGAGCACCTTCTCTCCCTCACTGCCCCCCTACCTGTGTAACTCCCTCACACTCAGTATACACCGAGCACCTTCTCTCCCTCACTGCCCCCTTACCTGTGTAACTCCCTCACACTCAGTATACACCGAGCACCTTCTCTCCCTCACTGCCCCCCCTACCTGTGTAACTCCCTCACACTCAGTATACACCGAGCACCTTCTCTCCCTCACTGCCCCCTACCTGTGTAACTCCCTCACACTCAGTATACACCGAGCACCTTCTCTCCCTCACTGCCCCCCTACCTGTGCCACAACCTCACACTCAGTATACACCAAGCACCCTCTCTCCCTCACTGCCCCCTACCTGTGTAACTCACTCACACTCAGTATACACCGAGCACCCTCTCTCCCTCACTGCCCCCCCTACCTGTGTAACTCCCTCACTGCCCCCTACCTGTGTAACTCCCTCACACTCAGTATACACCGAGCACCTTCTCTCCCTCACTGCCCCCCCTACCTGTGTAACTCCCTCACACTCAGTATACACCGAGCACCTTCTCTCCCTCACTGCCCCCCTACCTGTGTAACTCCCTCACACTCAGTATACACCGAGCACCTTCTCTCTCTCACTGCCCCCCTACCTGTGTAACTCCCTCACACTCAGTATACACCGAGCACCTTCTCTCCCTCACTGCCCCCCTACCTGTGTAACTCCCTCACACTCAGTATACACCGAGCACCTTCTCTCCCTCACTGCACCCTACCTGTGTAACTCCCTCACACTCAGTATACACCAAGCACCTTCTCTCCCTCACTGCCCCCCCTACCTGTGTAACTCCCTAACACTCAGTATACACCGAGCACCTTCTCTCCCTCACTGTCCCCCTACCTGTGTAACTCCCTCACACTCAGTATACACAGAGCACCTTCTCCCCCTCACTGCCCCCCCTACCTGTGTAACTCCCTCACACTCAGTATACACCGAGCACCTTCTCCCCCTCACTGCCCCCCCTACCTGTGTAACTCCCTCACACTCAGTATACACCGAGCACCTTCTCTCCCTCACTGCCCCCCTACCTGTGCCACAACCTCACACTCAGTATACACCAAGCACCCTCTCTCCCTCACTGCCCCCCTACCTGTGCCACAACCTCACACTCAGTATACACCAAGCACCCTCTCTCCCTCACTGCCCCCTACCTGTGTAACTCCCTCACACTCAGTATACACCGAGCACCCTCTCTCCCTCACTGCCCCCCCTAGCTGTGTAACTCCCTCACACTCAGTATACACCGAGCACCTTCTCTCCCTCACTGCCCCCCCTACCTGTGTAACTCCCTCACACTCAGTATATACCGAGCACCTTCTCTCCCTCACTGCCCCCTACCTGTGTAACTCCCTCACACTCAGTATACACCGAGCACCTTCTCCCCCTCACTGCCCCCCTACCTGTGTAACTCCCTCACACTCAGTATACACCAAGCACCCTCTCTCCCTCACTGCCCCCTACCTGTGCCACAACCTCACACTCAGTATACACCAAGCACCCTCTCTCCCTCACTGCCCCCTACCTGTGTAACTCCCTCACACTCAGTATACACCGAGCACCTTCTCTCCCTCACTGCCCCCCTACCTGTGTAACTCCCTCACACTCAGTATACACCAAGCAGCCTCTCTCCCTCACTGCCCCCCCTACCTGTGTAACTCCCTCACACTCAGTATATACCGAGCACCTTCTCTCCCTCACTGCCCCCTACCTGTGTAACTCCCTCACACTCAGTATACACCAAGCAGCCTCTCTCCCTCACTGCCCCCCCTACCTGTGTAACTCCCTCACACTCAGTATATACCGAGCACCTTCTCTCCCTCACTGCCCCCTACCTGTGTAACTCCCTCACACTCAGTATACACCGAGCACCTTCTCTCCCTCACTGCCCCCTACCTGTGTAACTCCCTCACACTCAGTATACACCAAGCAGCCTCTCTCCCTCACTGCCCCCCCTACCTGTGTAACTCCCTCACACTCAGTATACACCGAGCACCATCTCTCCCTCACTGCCCCCCCTACCTGTGTAACTCCCTCACACTCAGTATACACCGAGCACCTTGTCTCCCTCACTGCCCCCCTACCTGTGTAACTCCCTCACACTCAGTATACACCAAGCAGCCTCTCTCCCTCACTGCCCCCCTACCTGTGTAACTCCCTCACACTCAGTATACACCGAGCACCTTCTCTCCCTCACTGCCCCCCTACCTGTGTAACTCCCTCACACTCAGTATACACCAAGCAGCCTCTCTCCCCACCTTTAACACTAACCTTAAAACACCTCTTTAAAATGACACATCTCAATAGCCCAGACTAATGGCTACTGTCCCACACCCAGTCACTCCTACCGCCCATTGTGGCCAAGCACTGCCATCTGCTGCACTTATCCCCTCACCTGCTGTCTCTGTAACTCTCCCATCATACCTCTTAGATTGTAAGCTCTCTGGGGCAGGGATTTCCTTTCCTATTGTCTGGTGTTATTTGTTGCACTTAGTGTATTATAATTCCCTCTACTGTATCTTTTGTAAAGCACTATGAGCGCTATATAAATACAGATACACATACTGTACATATCAGGATATCCCCAATTTAGTTTATTCGCCTGTTAACTAAAGGATTATTACCAGAGCTAAGGTAGTGTGGCACATGTAAATGAGTATTTATCGAAAACATTATTAATTCAGATTATTACTACAAACTGATACCCGCTTCCAGCAGTTTATAACAGCTGGTCTAGAACCCCATGACATGCTGTTAAGATGACCATAAAGAAAAGAAAGAGGTATATTTTATTATGTGATCTTGTCATTCAGTTATTTTGTTTTTGATAAGGAAATTATTACTGTACAGCCAAGGCCCTGTATTACTTCCTGTGATAGTAAGGACTGGTTAAAATACGTTCCCCCCGAGGGCTCGTCACGTGTAAGCTGCCTGGTGCAGGAATTGTGTACAGCCCGTACATATACATATACATACATTCTAAGTACAGTATTGCAAACAGCGGAAAGTACATGTTCACTTTCTAACAGGTGATTATTGCTAAAACCCCTACTGTATTACTATATGTGAATGTTGATACATTACTTACCAATATCAGCTTTTTTAATAAAGGCCTTTACAAATGTTTTCATTTCTTCAAACTGTGATGCTCGGACGGCCGAACTACCATCCAGAATAAATATGACATCCATTGGTTTGGTGCATGGTTCTGTAATAAGATACAAATATCTGGTGATAAGATTTATACTTCTTTCTATACTCCTCATAGTATGTGTTTACGATAACGTTTATTATTACTAATAATTACTTTCTAGAAATAAAATAAGCTGTGTTTTATTTTTGTTTCATAGTTACATACACTAAAATATATTTTTTCAAAAACATTTTGTCCATATATAATTCAGCTAATTTGTAAACGTTTTGGTTCTTAATTCACAACAAAGAATGCATGAGATTTCTACTGTATTGCTAAGCTGAAGTGTGATAAGCAAAGGGTGAATGTGTGGTGTGTGAGAGGAAGGTGAGGTGTGCTATGTGACACGCAAACGGTGAATGGGGTGTGTGTGTGAGAGGAAGGTGAGGTGTGCTATGTGACAAGCAAAGGGTGAATGTGAGGTGTGTGATACAGAAAGGTGAGGTGTGTTATGTGACAAGCAAACGGTGAATGTGATGTGTGTGATACAGAAAGGTGAGGTGTGCTATGTGACAAGCAAACAGTGAATGGGGGGTGTGTGTGAGAGGATGGTGAGGTGTGCTATGTGATAAGCAAAGGGTGAGGTGTGTGATACAGAAATGTGAGGTGTGCTATGTGACAAGCAAACGGTGAATGGGGTGTGTGTGTGAGAGAGAGGAAGGTGAGGTGTGCTATGTGACAAGCAAACGGTGAATGTGTGGTGTGTGATACAGAAAGGTGAGGTGTGTTATGTGACAAGCAAAGGATGAGTGTGAGGTGTGATACAGAAAGGTGAGGTGTGCTATGTGACAAGCAAACGGTGAATGTGAGGTGTGTTTGAGAGAAAGGTGAGGTGTGCTATGTGACAAGCAAAGGGTGAGTGTGAGGTGTGTGTGAGAGAAAGGTGAGGTGTGCTATGTGACAAGCAATCAGTGAGTGTGAGGTGTGTGTGAGAGAAAGTTGAGGTGTGCTATGTGACAAACAAAGGGTGAATGTGAAGTGTGCTGAGAATATGGGTGAGTATGAAGTGTGAGTGTGGTGGGTTTGTGAGTGGAGGGCGAGTGTGTTGTGTGTGTGTGAGAAGGATTGCGTGTGGTCTGTCTAGCAGAGGGGGCCCCGAGATTTGAATCCTCCAGCGATTTGAAAACCACGGATATAGGGAGTTTAGGTCCTTAAAGCTTATTGATATAAAAGTAATTCTCACAAGCAACATATGTCCTATGATATAATATTAATTGATTTGTAAGTCAACTTAAATGTTTTTAAATGTAATTAAAGTATCTGACATTTAACCCTAGGATAAGGTTATTATGGTAAGATAAGATTGTGACGAAAAGTGCAGCAGAACGGTAGCAATAAAGGTTGTCTGGTCCTTCTCCCTTTCAATGGGGTCACTGCCCTTCACCTAAGCGTTATTGTGAGGCACTGGAATTGCATGTGACTGTATTTCCCAAAACCATGTAATATACAAAACGCTATTGTATGTTAAAAAAAAAAAAAAAAAACAGTTAACCCCATAAGTGCCGAATCTGGCTATTGAATGTGTGTTGTAATGTTTGTCTGTTTTAACCATGTTTTATGTTTGTGATGTTCCATTAGCTTTTGCCAGAATAAACCCATTATTTAACCCCTTACTCTGCCTTGCGCTGTGATCCCTGTCTAAGTCATCTGGTCTTCCATGACAAACGCCCTATCCTGGTGGCAGCGGTGGGATGTACACAGACTTAACGCTGTAATTCTTGCAGAAATTTCAGCATTGAGTTGATCTAATTTTAAGATCACAGGAGCATTGGGGTTACAGGAGCACTGGCTACGAACCCAGCTAACACTCAAAATTGCCCCATTAGCTTGTCTTAGTTGACTGAAAGAAAACCAACGGAAGCATGATAGAGGTTAGTACAGCTCCTGGAAGAAGGTAGCTGTCTGCTACTGAGACTATTGCATACATGAGGGGAAACGCGGCAGGCTAGACCTAATCTGAGACATGGTGCAGCACGAGGAGCGAGCAAGCCCTGGCTGAAGAGGTAGCGGTCAAAGTAGATGTCCCAGCTAGGCTCCCAATTGCCCCATCCCGATTGCCCAGTGTGGATATCCCCCTGAGTCAACCAGCTGCTACCCCGTCAACCAGCCAGGAGAGTGAGAGAAGTGACTCCAAGCCCACCGCATCCGCTTCAACGTGGCTGCAAAAAACATTGCTGGCTTTATGGCCAAACCCCTCAGCCAAGGAGCGGTTGAAGGCCTTCCAATGCCCTTGTGCTTGCTGAGGTGACCAGATCACGACACAGCCGCTTCTCAGCCCGGAAGCGGTACTCCAGCTATGGACAATCCCCAAGGCTCACCTACAACAGCTTCACCAAATTCCAGGAGGCTGCCGAGGACATCGATTGGGTACCTGCGGCTGTTTGAGCAACACTGCTGCCTTCATCCCCTCCCTGAGGAAGACTGGGTGAAGTATCTCACCCCTCAGTGAGCTGGCAAAGCAGCGAGGCCTACAGAGAGGTGAGGCAAGCAGATGCCGGCAACTACAAATGGTCAAGCTCCTCGTACTGGACCAAGATGTTAATCTCGAAAGAATAAAAAGACAATGATAAACACAGATAATTAGTGCATGTATTGAATGAACACAATACGTCCTCTTGTGAATGGGGGAAGGGGAGGGGGGGGGGAAGGGAAAAAGGTGACTTGTTGTATACAACAAAAATATATATATATCTCAATAACTCACACGGCCTAGTGTGAGACCCTTCGACGAAGCATTATTTGCGAAACGCGTAGTTGTGTGTAGGACCCAGGCAGCCACCGGACTTCCGGCAAGATCCCCCGACACCGGTCCCGCAGTCGGACGCGCCCACGGGAGTCTACCGGGAAGGAGCGGGTCTCGCGGATCGACCTGCGGCTGGCATTGGGCTTTTTTACTGTGTGTGAGTGCTCCAAGCTTTTATTCGTTTTTGCTGTAATAAATTATATACTTTTGGTAATCCAGGCTCTGCCCATTTTACTGTATTTGGGCATCTGGGAGAGGAGCCATACGCACTCTATATCCACTGTGGGGTAATAAGGAGGAGACGTGACTGACTACCATCAGATTGACAGCACTCTACTTTTACACTGAGGGAAGGAGCTCCTCACAAGGCCGTGTGAGTTGTTCTCTTATATATTTATTTACATCCCATTGCTGTAATATTTACATTCAGCTGCCCTTTCCGCCATCCATCTCTGAGGGAAGGGTCTCACACTTGGCCGTGTGAGTTATTGAGATATATATATTTTTGTTGTATACAAGTCACCTTTTCCCCTCCCCCCCCCCTCCCCTTCCCCCATTTACAAGAGGACGTATTGTGTTCATTCAATACATGCACTAATTATCTGTGTTTATCATTGTCTTTTTATTCTTTCGAGATTAACATCTTGCGCTGACCGCACTCTGTGTCCATTGCCGTTACAAGAAGATTCCGGGTTCCATCATTTTCTTGGTCAAGCTGCAGAACTACGACAAGGGCTAGTATATACATACTTCTTTGGTTTCTACACTAGCCCACCGGTGTTACACATCCATACGTCACACAAGGTAGGGAGCGCCCCAGCTTTGTTTTTTGTTCGGTATGAGGTAACGCCAGAGTACTAATGGGCCCAGCTCATAACGCTGAATTAGAGCAGTCAGGACACCCACAAGGAGTTTGCGGCCTGCCTCAACCATAACACCATGTGCTGGGTAGAAGGGTGTGGGGCCACCTCATATGAGAAACTCATGTACCTTGTAATCAGGGTGCAGCGTCTCCGGAAATGTATGCCAGAGGTGCGGGAGTGGGTCATCGACCGAAAGCTGAACACCGTTAAGGCAGCCGCCAAGATGGGGGATGAGTTCCTGGCTGCGCATCCACAGTTCTGCCGTCAAGCCCCAGCAAGTACCCCAGCCCACGGAACACACGGTTCCACCGCAGAAGACGGAGTTATCGAGTTAGAGAAGTAGCCACTCACCCAGCCAATCCCAAACTACACCCCGACCGACATCATTTGCACGAATGCAAGTGCTTTCTGTGCTCTAGTATGTACAGTTTTTTGTGTGTTTTAACACTTTTATGCTTGTGATGTTCCCTGTTGGCTTCTGCCAGAATAAACCGCTGTTTATTTAACCCCTTACTCTGCCTTGTGCCGTGATCCCTGTATAAGTCGTCTGGTCTTCCATGACAAAGATGTATATTTTTCATGGTGCATTATTTGCAATAAAAGACAAAATAAAGCAAAAGGTAAAACAGTCTTACCTGTTACCGCCTGTGCGATTGGAGCCGGGACAGTGCTGGCGGGTATACTGCTGCTGGAACAACATTTCTCTAGCACCAACTCGGGCGCATTTGATATAAGCATGTCATAATTGTGAATTAATATTGTTTCGCCATGCTGACTGACCAGTTCGATTTCCCTCATGTCAACATTGTCACCGACCGCTATAGGAACAACATGTATGTCGTCGGGAACTTTAGTTATAACATCCGTGGCGGGGTTACTTGTGACCATGTAGACTAGATGTGGTACTTGATTTCTGCTTCCGATATCTGTTGTAAAGGCGTGCTCACTGACATAGCTAAGGGCCTTCCCTGTGTTGGTAGCATTGCCACCTTGGTACTTAATCTCTCTTATTCGCTCAATAATGTGTTGCTTTGATTGTTCCTGAGAGAAAGAATACTCAATGGTTATAGTGAAGGAATACTGTATAATTGTAATTTGAACTGTTTCTTCACTTATGTCCATCTTCTGAATCATATTTTCAAGAAAGACCTTGGATTTATTAAAGTTCACCTCTCCTACTTTATCCGAACCTTCAATTACAATGACTAGATCCACCTTCTTGTTTTGGGGAGCTCTTGTTGAAAGTTGTAGCACTGGGGTGTCTGTCTCTACAGGTCGTCTCTGAACAGGGGAAATAGTAACTTCAACTTCTGCAGGGAAGGTTATGACACTGGGCTTTTTAGTTGGAATTGAAAATAGTTTTGGTGCTTCTGGTACCAGGTCACACAAATAGTGAATGATTTCATCTCTTCGGTCCAGTAATTCATATACATTGTCCAAAATAAATGCTTTATTCATGGGCGATTTACTTTCAATAAGACTTATTTCTTTCATATTGACATCTGGTCCTAATCCAACTGGAATCACTGTTATCTTGTGCTTGGTGATTTCTTTCAGTATACTCGATACGCTACGTGAAGACGTACTTGCTGTCAACAACATGGCAATTCTGGCTGCATTGTCTCTCGGAGCTTTACGAAACACATAATGGGAAGCATATTTAAGCGCCTCAAAGGTAGAAGCTGATGGACTTCCCGTGTACTTTATACCTTTGACTATTTTAACCAGCTCAGACGGCTTCTTACTGTTTTGGAGATTAAAGTACATGATTGTACCCGAATTATATTGCACAACGGACACACGGATTTTGTTTTGTGAGATGTGGAGTTTTTCCATCGTGCCAACAATAAAATCCTTCACAATGTTAAACTTATTTTCTGAGAGTTTTGAGGATCCATCTACCAGGAAAGCCAGGTCCATCATCTTGTTACAGTAAAATGTCCCGTCCGTCACTTCAGGGGTAGGGGACGGGATTTCTGGTGGAATTATCGTCTCTGGCACGGTTACCTTCTCTAGTTCACAAACATCGCACTGCAGCTGGTTTCCTTCACAAAGGCTACAAAAAAAGTAAAGTTATATTTTTGTTGAACATGATGAAATGCAAACTGAATGGTGAATTAGATTAGTGTTTCCTAGTTTGACAATCGCCATATCATTCTTGAAATATTTTAAAAAAAGTGATTTTTAAAAATATTTTTCTATCTGTTCAATGCAGTACAAAGCATGAGGTGAGAAAGCCTATTATATGAATGGAAATAACTGCATTGTTAACTACATGAGAATTTTTCCAGGTAGTGTTAGGACCTGCATACTGGTCATGCTGTGACGTGGCTGCATACTGGTCATGCTGTGACGTGGCTGCATACTGGTCATGTAGTGACGTGGCTGCATACTGGTCATGCCGTGATGTGGCTGCATAGTGGTCATGCCGTGACGTTGGCTGCACACTGGTCATGCCGTGACGTTGGCTGCAGGCTTATAACGCTTTGGCCAAAGGGTTTAACTAAATAACCCTTACTCATGAGAACATCAGCACTGAAGTATTGTACTATGTATTTTTTGTCACATTGGATGTAGCATTCGGCATTTCTGTCTTTGGTTGTTAGCTACTTCGCTGCTTATCACCATATTGCACGGGGGGCCTATCACATGCTGCAGATACTGTATATCGCCAAGTTGATCTTGGGAAATAGGATTAAATTAATTTTGAAATAGCTTATACTGTATATGGTCATTATATAAATTAAGTATGAATAATATCTTAGTTTTCTATATAAGTGCTTTAAATTATGAATGGCTCATTGCTTATATATATTGGTATTTAGATATCTGTCCATATGGATTAATGTAAATTATTTAACAGATTCTCATATATATCGTAGTCTTCCTTCTGTTTGCCCAATTTCAAGTTATTGAAATATTTCCAAGTATGGAATGCAAGGAAAAAATGTGTGAGGATTTAACTAAAAATTGTAGTTTGCTCAAAATCTGAACACATCTCACCCGTAGGAAAGGCAACAGCAGTATAGCTAATCTCTCCGGAACCTTAAGGGTTAAAAAAAACTCGCCCACAAAATATTGCTTACCCTCTTCACAGTATCGTTCCCTATCAGTTCCATCAACACTTTACCCACCTTTATCTGTTCTAAGAACACGAGGATCTGCTGAAATAACCAAAACCAAAGGCTGGTGCAAAAAGGCCATCTCAAATAACTTTACCATAACTGACAGTTTTTAGGGTCATCCTTGTTCAAAATTATTCTCTTTCCGTGCGGGACGCGGCGACCTTGTACCAGGCACACCTGGCATTCCCGGGCGTCAACGCACGATTCCGATATTTCATCAAGTATTTTACCTAAGTGAAAGAAGAAGTTTTACTATCAATACGGAAACGCACTCAGAGACTTCAAGGATTCCTGATCACTTGTAACGTTCACAGATTTACTTCAAACAAATGCTTGTGCCGCTTAACAAACACAGCGTGAAAGTGGGTGAATAGTCTCCCTGCACATACAACTGTTTACAAACAGTCTTATCATGATTCACTTTGACCCCTTTCACTCATTTTTAGTTACAATACAAAATCAATATTAATCTGCACATTGTATATAAGAAAAAAGAAAATGTCATTTATACACAAAAATATCAGTAAATGCATTAAAGAGAATGGGACCTGAGTGCTCTTCAGCTTTGGCGATGCCTTACTAACCAATACAGTATGTCACATAAGAGGGTTATTTGTAATTCTGCATTTAATAAGAAAATGAATGAAGTTACAGTACAACTGATACCAGCTACCACGTCTCTAACACACACACACACACACATATACCTGTATGTGTGTATATATATATATATATATATATATATATATATATATATATATATATAGTATCATCTATTTATTTTTTGATTATTGAAGCTCGGCTAACACGGTACTGATACCTCTACATGTGTGTGTGTGTATGTATATATATATATATATATATATATAGATATATATATATATATATATATATATATATATATATATATATCTATATATTGTGACAGAAACCAGGGGATGGTAATAAATTCCGTATATAGGGCTCCCAGGATACTAGACAGTTTCTATCCTGTTTGGCCTGGGAGTGCAGCCTTATAATACATACACTCCATCCCACAGTTTGGCAAGCGCTGGAACTGAGGGATGAGAGATCCAGACCAGAGTTTGTCTGCTGCCTGATTTCTGTCACCTGTCATGCTAATTAGGAATCAGGTATGAAAGACTGATTTCCTGTTTGCTCTGGTCTCCCCACAAGAGCCAGGAGGCTGGAATGCTGCTGAACTACAGAGGGGAGAAGCCTCTTCCCCAAACAGGTTCAATCTTTCTGTTCATTTGTGTAAGACTGCAAAAGTACCGTGTTTTGATGTTGGAAGTGGAAAAGCCACTTCCAACCCTGAGTCAGGGATATCTAAGTTAAGTTATCGCTCAGGTGAGCAGCTTTTGTTTTGATCTGTTTTCTGTTGTATGCACTGTGGCAGTCTCAGTGCCTGGGACTGAATAAACCAGGCATAGCCTGTTTAAAGGAACAGTATGTGACGCCTCATCATTTAACCTACCCTAAAAGACCGTGTTCTAAACAGTCCCGGACAAACGACGGAGCCCCGGAGTAAGCCGTTTGTCACATATGGTGGAGAATGCGGGCAGAGCACTAGGGGGTCTGCGGGTTGAAGAACTTTGAAAAAAAAAAAAAAAAAAAGTTTTTTTCATCCTCTGCAAACAAGATGGAAGACGTGGTGGGTGCGCTGGTACGCAATGTCGCTGCCCAGAAAGACGCGAATGAAACCCAGCAACAGCTGTTAATAGCCCAGCAAGAAACTAATGCAAACCAGCAGCAGACGAATGCAGCCCATCAACAGCTGCTAATAGCCCAGCAAGAGATTAATGCCAACCAGCAACAGGCGAATGCCAACCAGCAACAGGCGAATGCAAACCAGCAACAGACGAATGAAGCCCTGCAAAACGCGAATGCAAACCAGCAAGAGACAAACCGCTTGCTGAGAGAGGAGCAACAGCGGTTCGCTCAGGGCTTACAGCAGGAACTCGAGATCCTGAGGGGGACTATCAGTAACCTTCCACTGGCAGCGGCAGCCCCAGTTCCGAAAATGACCAGGGCAAGCCACTACCTTCAGAAGATGGGACCCTCGGATGATGTGGAAGCCTATCTTCTCACGTTTGAACGCACGGCACAGAGAGAGGGATGGCCAGAAGCTGAGTGGGCTGGTCTAATCGCACCCTTCCTAAGCGGCGAACCCCAGAAGGCTTACTTTGATCTAGAGCCAGCCGAAGCTAACGTCTATGCAAAATTGAAGTTCGAGATCCTCGCCCGCCTCGGCGTAACCACGGCTGTTCGCGCCCAAAGGTTTCACGCATGGTCCTTCACGATGGATAAAGCCACCCGAAGCCAGATGTATGACCTCATCCACCTCGCCCGGAAGTGGCTACAACCCGAGATCAACTCAGCCAGCCACATCGTGGAACGGTTGGTCATGGACCAGTTCTTGAGGAAACTTCCCTCTGCCTTACGCCGTTGGGTCAGTCGGAGTGACCCCCACAATGCGGATGAGCTTGTGGCCCTCGTAGAAAGGTACAATGCAGCAGAAGAGCACCCGCAACCCACAGTCGTGGAGCAACCCCACTACCCGAGGTTCCAGGACTCTTCCAGAGACGGTAAAAGGGTACCGGGGTTAAGGGGCGCTGAAGAGCGGCGACCACCTCACGCAGCACCAGCAACAGTGGTTCGCACACTAAGGGCAATAGCCAACATGGGGAGCCGGGAAAAGGCTCTAAGTGGGACACAGACTATGTACCTAAATGTGTAAATTGTCATGAGAGGGGCCACACAGCAAAAATCTGCCCACTAAATGATGAGCCCATGCAATGCAACAGCGTGGAACCTTATTCGCTGTTGTCCCAATGTATGGGCCCTAGCCCAGAGGACCCCTTGAATAACCATCTGTGGGCATTTGTAAAGGTTAATGGTAAGAGGGTTCGGGCACTTCTTGACTCTGGGAGCATGGTCACACTAGTGTCCGAATACCTCTTGCCCATTAAGAAGAAACAGGGAAACAGTTCACAAAGAGTGGCAATTTGTTGTATACATGGGGATAATCATGAATATTCCACTGTTGATGTTTTTTTTGAAACAGAGTTTGGTTCTTTAGATTTCAAGGTGGGTATTGTACCCAAACTGGCACATGATGTGTTAATAGGGACCGACTTTCCCCATTTTCTAAAAATGTGGTCCCCCGCTCAGAATAGCGCCCAGAGTTCAATAGCGGACCATAATGAAGTATTAGAAGAAACAAATCCTTTCCCTTTTTCAGAAATGGAGGTTGACGAGGGCCCAAATAAGAAGGGGGAAAAGGAGGAGTGCTGTAAAATTCCCTTCCCCATCACTACTTTGGTAGGGAATACCCCAAATCAAGATGTTGAGCAGACACTTACCACCCCAGAACCGGATAAGACCCTCGCTGACATAGAGGTCAGTCCTGGGAGTTTTAAGAAGGCCCAGTGGGAGGACCCCACATTAGCGGTAGCAAGGGGAAATATACGGGACCAGAATAGTACTCCTGGCCAACCAGATAGGTCACTTGCTTACCCCTACTTCGAGGTAGAGAACGACCTAGTATATCGGGTTGATAAAAGGAAATCAGTTACAACTAAACAATTGTTGGTACCACGGACATTCCGTAACGTAGTATTACACCTGGCACATAGTCATCCATTGGGGGGACACCTAGGGGTGGAAAAGACAAAAGAAAAGGTTCTTCGAAGCTTCTATTGGCCTGGGGTTCTGGCAGAAATTACGAATTATTGTTCCTCATGCCCAGAATGTCAGATCACCGCCCCGTTCAAGGCGTACCGCAGCCCATTGGTACCCCTTCCCATAATAGAGGTACCATTTGACCGGATTGCTATGGATCTAGTAGGACCCCTAATAAAGTCTGCTAGGGGACATCAGCATATATTGGTAATATTAGATTATGCCACCCGCTATCCGGAGGCAGTTCCCCTACGTAGCACCTCTGCTAAAAACATAGCAAAAGAGTTAGTAGTTCTGTTTTCCCGGGTCGGAATTCCTAAAGAGATTCTATCTGACCAGGGAACACCATTTATGTCCCAAGTAACGAAAGAGCTATGTAAACTCCTAAAAATCAAGCATCTCAGAACCTCAGTCTATCATCCACAAACAGATGGTTTAGTGGAAAGGTTCAATAAAACCTTAAAGAGCATGTTACGGCGGGCGGTTGATAAAGATGGGAAAAACTGGGATTGTTTGTTACCGTACCTGTTATTTGCCATTAGGGAAGTTCCCCAATCATCCACTGGCTTCTCCCCGTTTGAACTATTGTATGGCCGACACCCAAGGGGCTTACTGGATATAGCCAAAGAGACTTGGGAACACGAGGTTACCCCTTACAGAAGTGTAATAGAGCATGTTGCCCAGATGCAGGACCGCATTGCTGCAGTCCTACCCATAGTGAGGGAACACATGGAGAAAGCTCAAGAAGCACAGAGGAATACATATAATAAGGGTGCTAGGGTCAGAATTTTTTCTCCAGGTGATAGGGTACTAGTTCTGGTTCCCACCGTGGAGAGTAAATTCCTTGCTAAATGGCATGGGCCATATGAGGTCTTGGAAAGAGTGGGAGAAGTAAATTATAAGGTAAGACAGCCAGGTAGGAGGAAACCTGAGCAAATTTACCATATAAACCTACTCAAGCCCTGGAAAGATAGAGAAGTCTTGTTAACCCTAGTACCCCCAGGTCCGTCAGAGAATCAAGAAACTGACCCAGAGGTTAGCATAGCTGAAACCCTGTCTGTTCATCAGAAACGAGAGGTTCAGAATTTAGTGAAAAGAAACAAAGAAATCTTCTCTATACGGCCAGGTAGAACTAGCGTAATTGAACATCACCTAGTCTCTGAACCGGGGGTCCGAGTTAACCTTAAACCGTACCGAATCCCAGAGGCCAAAAGAAAGGCTATAAGTTTAGAGGTTAAAAAAAATGCTAAAACTAGGTGTAATTGAGGAATCCCAAAGTGGGTGGAACAGCCCTATAGTCTTAGTCCCAAAGCCAGATGGTACAACAAGGTTTTGTAATGACTACCGGAAACTAAACGCGGTGTCAAAATTTGATACTTATCCTAT
Organism: Ascaphus truei; assembly: GCF_040206685.1. Lineage (NCBI taxonomy): Eukaryota > Metazoa > Chordata > Amphibia > Anura > Ascaphidae > Ascaphus > Ascaphus truei. The sequence continues at coordinate 306,697,026 of NC_134487.1, read as the reverse complement.
GCCCAGGGTAGATGAACTTGTAGAGAGACTGGGCAAAGCCCGATATCTCACAACCCTAGACCTAACAAAAGGGTACTGGCAGGTTCCCCTCACAGAAAGGGCAAAAGAAAAGACAGCCTTCTCAACCCCAGACGGCCTCTTTCAGTATAAGGTGTTGCCTTTTGGCTTACATGGAGCTCCCGCCACATTCCAAAGAATGATGGATAAAATTTTAAAACCACATGCTCGGTATGCTGCCGCCTACCTGGATGATGTGGTAATCCATAGTGAAGATTGGCAATCCCACCTTCCAAAGGTCCAAGCTGTGCTTGACGCAGTCCGGTCTGCTGGACTAACTGCTAACCCCGCTAAATGCACTATTGGTCTGGAGGAGGCCAAGTATCTGGGATATTCTATTGGCAGAGGTTTACTCAAACCCCAAACACTCAAAGTGGAGGCGATACAAAATTGGCCAAGGCCAGTTACAAAAAAACAAGTAAGGACCTTTTTGGGGTTAATTGGGTACTATAGAAGGTTTATTCCCAATTTTGCAACTAAGGCAACCCCACTAACTGACCTCACAAAAGCAAGAGGACCGCTAATGGTAAAGTGGTCCCCCGAAACCGAACAGGCCTTTAGAAGCCTGAAAGAAGCTCTCTGTGCCCAACCAGTGTTGGTCACACCTGACTTCTCCAAAGAGTTCGTAGTCCAAACCGACGCATCTGAGGTAGGGCTGGGGGCGGTACTCTCCCAGGAGTCTCAAGGTGAGGAGCACCCCATCCTTTATTTAAGTAGGAAACTAAATCCCCAGGAGAAAAATTACTCCATAGTAGAGAAAGAGTGTGTCGCAATAAAGTGGGCTGTAGAGACGCTCAAATACTACCTGTTGGGGAGAAAATTCCGGTTGGTCACAGATCATGCACCCCTTACCTGGATGTGTCAAAACAGGGAAAAGAATGCTAGAGTGACCAGGTGGTTCCTAAGCCTACAACCCTTTAAATTTTCTGTGGAACACAGGTCAGGGCACAAACATGGCAATGCTGACGGGTTGTCAAGGATGCACTCCCTAATATCCATGGTCGCTCATCCCTCGAGGTCTGAGCTGGGGGGGAGGATATGTGACAGAAACCAGGGGATGGTAATAAATTCCGTATATAGGGCTCCCAGGATACTAGACAGTTTCTATCCTGTTTGGCCTGGGAGTGCAGCCTTATAATACATACACTCCATCCCACAGTTTGGCAAGCGCTGGAACTGAGGGATGAGAGATCCAGACCAGAGTTTGTCTGCTGCCTGATTTCTGTCACCTGTCATGCTAATTAGGAATCAGGTATGAAAGACTGATTTCCTGTTTGCTCTGGTCTCCCCACAAGAGCCAGGAGGCTGGAATGCTGCTGAACTACAGAGGGGAGAAGCCTCTTCCCCAAACAGGTTCAATCTTTCTGTTCATTTGTGTAAGACTGCAAAAGTACCGTGTTTTGATGTTGGAAGTGGAAAAGCCACTTCCAACCCTGAGTCAGGGATATCTAAGTTAAGTTATCGCTCAGGTGAGCAGCTTTTGTTTTGATCTGTTTTCTGTTGTATGCACTGTGGCAGTCTCAGTGCCTGGGACTGAATAAACCAGGCATAGCCTGTTTAAAGGAACAGTATGTGACGCCTCATCATTTAACCTACCCTAAAAGACCGTGTTCTAAACAGTCCCGGACAAACGACGGAGCCCCGGAGTAAGCCGTTTGTCACAATATATATATATATATATATATATATATACATACATATATACGTACACACACACACATATAATATATATATATATATATCCCTCTCTATTTTACTATATCTCACACTATGAGTTGGGGGCCTAAGTCTTATCATTATGTAAGCCCCCACACGTGCTCACCGCCAGTAAAAGGGAACACCTCACCAGGATATTTATAGCAGGTTTATGAATAGGATGAATAGATACAACCCACAGGTAATCAGTAACCATGTGATCCTTAGGACTAGGATCTCTACATACAAAGTACAACACAACTCATAAGATCACAGTTCACCCAAACGCGGCAGGATGTATAGTATGTGTATCATAGTCATGTAATAGGCCTTCCAATCCTGGGTGATCAGGCCTTGCTGTGTGGTACCGGTACCTCGTTGGAGCTCGTGTATTAATACTGTAAGTTGCAGGCCTGTACTTCCCAAAGATATGTAGCGTGGTACCACTTTTCCTGGCGCCTCGGGGATCCCCACCATCGGCAGTCTGTCTTCTTCTCTGCAGCTGGGTTCTCCACTGTTCAGCTCTCCTGTCTCCTCGTAGGACACATGCAGGTCCTGTTATACAGGAGGCTCTGGACACAGCCTCACTTCCTTAGCTCTGCCCAGATCTGACCTGTCATGGCTGCCCCCAGCTCCTAAGGCTCATTCCCCCGCATAGTGCCTCTTCCTTCACCAGCCCTGCTACTGGCTTATCATAGTCACATGTCCATGGAGAGGAACCTGCTAGGGTGCAGTGTCCCAGTGTTGTTGGGCAGACACAGCTGGTTGCATATACACATATATACAAATATATTAGGTTTGCATAATAGCAGGGCAGTATATATGATACAATACAATATACAGTGAAACTGCCTTACCAGGAGGACAGTTTGCATGACAGCCTTCTACACATTTCAGAGGGCACTCTTCCACGGGCTCCGGGTGCTGGCACGTCACTGGACAGGCGGGGCCACAGCTGTTAAATCTCCACTCACACGCATATTCCAAGCCCTTCTTATTCTTTTCTTCACAACTTTGTGCTGCATGGGGCAGGAATACATGAATGTCCTCGTAAATACTCTGTGCCTAATTTAGTGATCTTACGGTGGTAGGAGGTACAAACATTGAAATCGATTCATTACTAAATGCAAAAGACTTGTATGTTTTTACGCCATTACAAATTTTGGAATAGGCATGTTATTTAACTCTTAAAGCACTAAAATTCTTAGTTAAGATGCCCTTTGTCCTCAGTACACTGCAGCTTTAACCCCTGAGATTTGGGGTCAATCTCACGTTAATTATAACAGTGAGACTATCAGCTACCTCCTCACCGAGATTTTATATTGTATCTTCCTGCTTTTCCCTGCGATATGTATACCATGAGGTATCTCTTCTGTTGGATTAAATGAGGCTTTAAGACACTCAGGTCTATATCTGATTTGATATATGATTGCTAATAATACAGCTGGCAGTATTAATCTATCCTGTGATTCAGCTTTCTCTTGTTCTTTAATGTGATTTCCGCGTCGGTTTACATAGACAATACATCTTAGGACGCAATTATGCTAAAAAAAATTCTAGGTTTGAGAGCAATATTATTTGGGGGCTTTTTGTGGATCCCATGTCAGGGGCAAACATTTGTTTGTAATGATTTTCCCCCATATGCCCCTACCCATCAAACTCACAAGCTTTAGACTAAGGTTGGGCGTTGGGTCACCTTGTGGTTCTGTGGTCTAGTTCTCACTAACACAATGTTGGACTGATACCCTATGTTCAGTACTCACGGCACAAGCTTGCTGATCTCCAGTGCACATTGACTCCTTTCTGGGCACAGACGTGTGCGTAAGCGGCTACGGAGTCACAGAAACAAGTACAATCCCCAACTGAGTCACACGCACACGTGTCATATGTGCAGATCTCCCAATATGGTTCAGGATTTACCTTAACAGAAGATATAGTGACAGTAAACTAAACCATGTTTTATTTAACATGTCTACTTAGTATGCCATGAACAAAAAACAGCAAACATTAAGACTTCTTCTTTTATTACAATATTACCCTTTAAATCATCTGTCTGCACAAGTTATTCCTGACTTACGTTTACACATCTCTTCTTGCCCTTTAATTTTTAAATGCTGATGTCTCCACTTTGGAGATATAAGCACTTGAATTATTTAGAGCCTGGGAAGTTACATAGTTACATACTGTAGTTACATAGTAGATGAGGTTGAAAAAGACGTATGTCCAGTAAATTGCTAAATTTAGACGACAGATACTTTATCCTATATCTATACTTACTTATTGATCCAGAGTCATATAATCCAATGATATCTCATAAGGGGAAAAATAAATTCCTTCCTGGCTTTAATAATTATTAATTAGATTAATCCCTGGATCAACATCTTTCCCATGTATACTTATTTGGTATATCCCTGTATACCTTTCCTTTCTAAAAAGATGTCCAAACTTGTTTTGAACAAATTTATTGTATCTGCCATCACAGTCTCCATGGGTAATGAATTCCACATTATAACTGCCCTTACTGCAAAGCAAGGTCGCACTCACAAACTTTTTTTGCTGCGCCCCCCCCTGGCGGCATTCCTCCGTTGTGCGCCCCCCTCCTTACCTTGCGCGGCTTCAAATAATGCCACGGGGTCGTGTGACGTCACGTGACCCACGTCGTCATTTGATGTCACGTTACCAAGGCAAACATGACCCTGGGCGTCATTTGATGCCGCATTGCCATGGTCACGCATCCTGAAGCCGGCTGAATTCTGCTAAGCAGAGGTTGTGGAGGCCTCGCAAATTCCCCCGGCGCCCCACCAAAAAAATCTTGCGCCCCCAGTTTGCGCACCGCTGTTGTAAAGAACCCTTAACTTTGATGCTGGTGAAATCTCCTTTCCCCCAACCTTAAGGGATGGCCCTGAGTTCTTTGTACTGCCCGTGGGATGAATAGTTCTTTTGAAAGCTCCTTGTATTGTCCCAGAATATATTTGTATATAGTTATCATATCCTCTCTTAGACGCCTCTTTTCTAATGTAAATAAATCTAATTTAGCTAGCCTCTCCTCATAAGTTAGAATGTCCATCCCCTTTATTAATTTGGTGGCTCTTCTCTGCACTCTCTCTAGTTCCATAATGTATTTTCTAAGGAGTGGTGCTGAAAATTGTACTCCATACTTAAGGTGTGGTCTTACTAATGCTTTGTAAAGGGGCTTAATTATGTTTACTTCCCTTCCATCCATTGCCCGTTTGATGCAAGATAAGATCTTGTTTGCCTTTGCAGCTACTGCATGACTTTGGGCACTATTGCTAAACCTGCTGTCTACAAGCACTCCTAAATCCTTCTCCATCAAGGATTCCCCTAATATATCTCCATTTAACTTGTAAGCCGCCTGTTTATGCTTGCTTCCAAAATGCATAACCTTACATTTATCTGTATTAAACCTCATCTGCCATTTACCTGCCCACGTTTCCAGTCTCTCCAAGTCTTTCTGAAGAGAAATTACATCCTGCTGTGATTCTATTACCTTACACAATTGTGTGTTATCAGCAAAGATGGAGACTTTGCTCTCTATGCCAACCTCAAGGTCATTAATAAACAATTTAAAAGCAGGGATCCCAGTACCGATCCCTGAAGTACTCCACTCACAACTTTAGCCCAACCTGAAAAAGTTCAATTTATGTCAACCCTCTGTTGTCTGTCCTTCAACCAGTTTTTAATCCATGTGCAAATATTTTTACTGAGTCCAACTTTCTTTATTTTGTACACCAACCTCGTGTGGAACCGTATCAAAAGCCTTTGCAAAATCTAAGCAGACCACAGCAACTGCATTACCCTGGTCTAAATTCCTACTTACCTCCTTAAAGAAACAAATAAGGTTAGTTTGGCATGATCTATCCTTCATAAATCCATGCTGACTATTACTAATAATTTTATTTTCCATTAGGTATTCCTGAATATTATCCCGTATTAAACCTTCAAGAAGATTCCCCACTATTGAAGTCAGGCTTACAGGTCTGTAATTCCTCGGTTGTGATCTAGCTCCCTTTTTAAATATAGGCACCACATCTGCTTTACGCCAATCTTGTGGTACTGAGCCTGTGGAAATGGAGTCCTTGAATATTAAATATAATGGTTTTGCTATTACTGAGCTTAACTCCTTGAGAACTCTTGGATGTATGCCATCGGGGCCAGGTGCCTTATTTACTTTATTTTTTTCAAGTCGCTTATGAACTTCCTCAGTTAACCAATTGGTCATAAATATGGAGGTTGTGGCTTCCTCCTGCGGCGCTACTATTGAACTTGTTTCTTCCCTGGTAAACACAGAGGCAAAGAATTTGTTTAATACCTCAGTTTTTTCCTTATCTCCAATAATCTGCCTACCCATCTCACCCTGAAAGGGTCCTATATTTTCTTTTCTCATTTTTTTGTTATTAAGGTACTTAAAGAACTTTTTAGGGTTGACCTTACTTTCTATTGCAATCCTTTTTTCATTATCCATTTTTGCTAATTTGATTGCCCTTTGCAATTTTTGTTACATTCCTTATAATTCTGATACAATGCCTCTGTCCCTTCTGACTTAAAGAATCTAAATGCCTTCCTCTTCTTGTCCATTTCCTCCCCTACCTGTTTATTTAGCCACATTGGTTTTGACTTATTTCTTTTATACTTATTACCCAAGGGTATACACTGATAAGTGTGCTTTTCTAACAATGTTTTAAAGACTGCCCATTTATCTTCTACATTTTTCCTGCAAAAACATCATCCCAATGTATTAGGCCCGTAATATAGTGGGGGCGCGCGCGGCACTTATAATTACCTGTGGTTAGCCAGCCATTGTGTGCTAGGGCCGCACGCGCACACGGTGGGGAGCGTGGGGCTGGGCGATCGGGGGGAAGACTCCGAAAAGTAAGTATTCGCGCCGCTACCGCTCAGTGTCTGCAATGTATTTATATATGTATATACATGCATGTGTGTGAGGGTGTGTGTGGGTGTGTGTGTATAAAGTTGCACAATATTAATAAATAATTTCTTCTCACAGCTTTTCTTTTTACACACACATACACACACACACACACACACACACACACACACACACACACACACACACACACACACACACACACACACCTTCCCCAGTGATTCCCCATTAATCTGCAAATCAGAATATTCCACTTACCAGTTTTGCACATTCTGCAAAGAGATCGCCCATGACAACGTTACAAGCATTTTCTACTGTAATCTGCTTCAGCATATTGTCCTGGCAATTTGACATGGCTGGTCCAGTAGCAAACTACACTCCAACATATAAAGAGAAGGATTACTATCACAGCATCAATGCCGGGCAAACGTGGGAATTATATTATAATGTTTGTAAACTTTCAAAATAGGCAAACTGAACTCGGCAGGATAACAAGATATCTGAGAAAGCCGAGTCCTGACCGCTGACTGCCCAGTACTAACCTGACTCACATCCCGACCTCTGACTGCCCAGTACTAACCTGACTCACATCCCGACCTCTGACTGCCCAGTGCTAACCTGACTCACATCCCGACCTCTGACTGCCCAGTACTATCCTAACACATCCCGACCGCTGACTGCCCAGTACTATCCTAACACATCCCGACCGCTGACTGCCCAGTACTATCCTAACACATCCCGACCGCTGACTGCCCAGTACTATCCTAACACATCCCGACCTCTGACTGCCCAGTACTATCCTAACACATCCCGACCTCTGACTGCCCAGTACTAACCTGACTCACATCCCGACCTCTGACTGCCCAGTACTATCCTAACACATCCCGACCTCTGACTGCCCAGTGCTAACCTGACTCACATCCCGACCTCTGACTGCCCAGTGCTATCCTGACTCATCCCGACCTCTGACTGCCCAGTGCTAACCTCTCACATCCCGACCGCTGACTGCCCAGTGCTAACCTGACACATCCCGACCTCTGACTGCCCAGTACTATCCTAACTCACATCCCGACCTCTGACTGCCCAGTACTATCCTAACACATCCCGACCTCTGACTGCCCAGTACTATCCTAACACATCCCGACCTCTGACTGCCCAGTACTATCCTAACACATCCCGACCTCTGACTGCCCAGTGCTAACCTGACACATCCCGACCTCTGACTGCCCAGTGCTATCCTGACTCACATCCCGACCTCTGACTGCCCAGTGCTAACCTCTCACATCCCGACCTCTGACTGCCCAGTGCTATCCTGACTCATCCCGACCTCTGACTGCCCAGTGCTATCCTGACTCACATCCCGACCGCTAACTGCCCAGTGCTAACCTGACTCACATCCCGACCTCTGACTGCCCAGTGCTATCCTGACTCATCCCGACCTCTGACTGCCCAGTACTATCCTAACACATCCCGACCGCTGACTGCCCAGTACTATCCTAACTCACATCCCGACCTCTGACTGCCCAGTACTATCCTAACACATCCCGACCTCTGACTGCCCAGTGCTATCCTAACTCACATCCCGACCTCTGACTGCCCAGTACTATCCTAACACATCCCGACCTCTGACTGCCCAGTACTATCCTAACACATCCCGACCTCTGACTGCCCAGTACTATCCTAACACATCCCGACCGCTGACTGCCCAGTGCTATCCTAACACATCCCGACCTCTGACTGCCCAGTACTATCCTAACACATCCCGACCTCTGACTGCCCAGTGCTATCCTAACACATCCCGACCGCTAACTGCCCAGTACTATCCTAACACATCCCGACCTCTGACTGCCCAGTGCTAACCTGACACATCCCGACCTCTGACTGCCCAGTGCTATCCTAACACATCCCGACCGCTAACTGCCCAGTACTATCCTAACACATCCCGACCTCTGACTGCCCAGTACTATCCTAACACATCCCGACCTCTGACTGCCCAGTACTATCCTAACACATCCCGACCTCTGACTGCCCAGTACTATCCTAACACATCCCGACCTCTGACTGCCCAGTGCTATCCTAACACATCCCGACCGCTGACTGCCCAGTACTATCCTAACACATCCCGACCTCTGACTGCCCAGTACTATCCTAACACATCCCGACCTCTGACTGCCCAGTACTATCCTAACACATCCCGACCTCTGACTGCCCAGTGCTATCCTAACACATCCCGACCTCTGACTGCCCAGTGCTATCCTAACACATCCCGACCTCTGACTGCCCAGTGCTAACCTGACACATCCCGACCTCTGACTGCCCAGTGCTAACCTGACTCATCCCGACCTCTGACTGCCCAGTGCAAACCTCTCACATCCCGACCTCTGACTGCCCAGTGCTAACCTGACTCATCCCGACCTCTGACTGCCCAGTGCTAACCTGACACATCCCGACCTCTGACTGCCCAGTGCTAACCTGACTCATCCCGACCTCTGACTGCCCAGTGCTAACCTCTCACATCCCGACCTCTGACTGCCCAGTGCTAACCTGACACATCCCGACCTCTGACTGCCCAGTGCTATCCTAACACATCCCGACCTCTGACTGCCCAGTGCTAACCTGACACATCCCGACCTCTGACTGCCCAGTGCTATCCTAACACATCCCGACCTCTGACTGCCCAGTGCTAACCTGACTCATCCCGACCTCTGACTGCCCAGTGCTAACCTGACTCATCCCGACCTCTGACTGCCCAGTGCTAACCTCTCACATCCCGACCTCTGACTGCCCAGTGCTAACCTGACACATCCCGACCTCTGACTGCCCAGTGCTAACCTGACTCATCCCGACCTCTGACTGCCCAGTGCAAACCTCTCACATCCCGACCTCTGACTGCCCAGTGCTAACCTGACTCATCCTGACCTCTGACTGCCCAGTGCTATCCTGACTCACATCCCGACCTCTGACTGCCCAGTGCTAACCTAACATCCCGACCTCTGACTGCCCAGTGCTAACCTGACTCATCCCGACCTCTGACTGCCCAGTGCTAACCTGACTCATCCCGACCTCTGACTGCCCAGTGCTAACCTCTCACATCCCGACCTCTGACTGCCCAGTGCTAACCTAACATCCCGACCTCTGACTGCCCAGTGCTATCCTAACACATCCCGACCTCTGACTGCCCAGTGCTAACCTGACACATCCCGACCTCTGACTGCCCAGTACTATCCTAACACATCCCGACCTCTGACTGCCCAGTGCTAACCTGACTCATCCCGACCTCTGACTGCCCAGTGCTATCCTAACACATCCCGACCGCTGACTGCCCAGTGCTAACCTCTCACATCCCGACCTCTGACTGCCCAGTGCTAACCTGACTCATCCCGACCTCTGACTGCCCAGTGCAAACCTCTCACATCCCGACCTCTGACTGCCCAGTGCTAACCTAACATCCCGACCTCTGACTGCCCAGTGCTAACCTGACACATCCCGACCTCTGACTGCCCAGTGCTAACCTAACATCCCGACCTCTGACTGCCCAGTGCTAACCTCTCACATCCCGACCTCTGACTGCCCAGTGCTAACCTGACTCACATCCCGACCTCTGACTGCCCAGTGCTAACCTGACTCATCCCGACCTCTGACTGCCCAGTGCTAACCTCTCACATCCCGACCTCTGACTGCCCAGTGCTAACCTGACTCATCCCGACCTCTGACTGCCCAGTACTATCCTAACACATCCCGACCGCTGACTGCCCAGTGCTAACCTCTCACATCCCGACCTCTGACTGCCCAGTGCTAACCTGACTCATCCCGACCTCTGACTGCCCAGTGCAAACCTCTCACATCCCGACCTCTGACTGCCCAGTGCTAACCTAACATCCCGACCTCTGACTGCCCAGTGCTAACCTGACACATCCCGACCTCTGACTGCCCAGTGCTAACCTAACATCCCGACCTCTGACTGCCCAGTACTAACCTGACTCACATCCCGACCTCTGACTGCCCAGTGCTAACCTCTCACATCCCGACCTCTGACTGCCCAGTGCTAACCTGACACATCCTGACCTCTGACTGCCCAGTGCTAACCTGACACATCCCGACCTCTGACTGCCCAGTGCTAACCTCTCACATCCCGACCTCTGACTGCCCAGTGCTAACCTCTCACATCCCGACCTCTGACTGCCCAGTGCTAACCTGACACATCCTGACCTCTGACTGCCCAGTCCTAACCTGATTCACATCCTGACCTCTGACTGCCCAGTCCCAACCTGACTCACATCCTGACCTCTGACTGCCCAGTGCTAACCTGACTCACATCCCGACCTCTGACTGCCCAGTGCTATCCTGACTCACAAGAGTGAAACATAGATTATAAGATGTTGTGTTTGTATAAGGTTATAATAAATTGCTTAAGAGACACATCAAGATTTCACACAACAACCCAATGTTTAAGTTTGATTAGAAATTCAACAGCTTTTCATTAAAGAAAACAATTTAATAACAATTGTATAAAACAATTGCATTCAAATATTATACATCTAGCCCGTCTTCCCCCCCTTAATCGCAGATCGGGCCCCCTAAGGTCTTCTGGGGTCTGGCTAGGTGTCTCAGTGTGGTGCATACCTGATGGCAACAGGAGGGCCTGAGTCTCCCGCGATGACATCGGGGATAACAGGACAGGTTACTGGGGTGGATGCCTTCGTTCTGGTTCAATGGTGCAGTGCCTCCATCTACAGTAAGCCCCTTGAACGCAGGGTGGAATCCTTACCACAGAGTTTCCCCTCCCAGGGTTGAGAGATTCCAGTCTCACACAAGGATTATCTTTACAAGCAGCAGTCTCTTTATTCCCTTGGGCAGCAGCAGCAGTCGACAGGTACCATTGATGCAAAGTCCACTAACTGTTCTCCCTCTAGATGTTCCCTGCCCCCACTCTGGACCAAAGGGCATCCAGAGTGGGGCTAGCTCTTCCCTCACCCCCTACGCAGGGTGAGAGGTATTTGGTCCACCTCACTAACTACAGCTATATCAGCTCTACTCGTGAGCTGATCACTCCTCTCTTCACTAACACACTATCACTACTGTCAGACTGACAGAACAGCCACTAAATAGGAAGTGCACTGCTCTTTTATGATCTCAGCAGGCACCGCCCCTGTGTCTCTTGCTTTGACACAGGGTCAGGTGACCTACCTCCACCACTCAGGGCAGTGCTTGAAGTGGGGGAAACCCATGATAACTCCTGGCAAACTGCCCTTACCAGGGATTATACCAGGAGGAGGATAGAACTATAGCCCCATTTCTTACCAGGACTACATACATTACATGGAAATATAAATGTCATTATACAATGAATTTATAATGCTATAAATACAAATAAGATCGGGGTTCAAAACCTTACAGGTCGCAGGATGTTTATAAGAAAGATTTCTTTACTCTATAATTCGTGTAAATGATAATAAAACTGCTTTTTTATTTGCATACATATATTTTAGATTTCACACGGTCACAGTACAACCTCTATATTCACCTTCGCAGCATCAGCACAGAGAGGATTTACTTTCCAGGAGTTCCCAAAATCACTCGGGTCAATCTCCACCTGATTATTGCTGCTCATCAAATCGTTGTTTTCAATTCCATCAAAGTTTCCACACAAGCCACAGACTTCCCCCTGCAACACAAACAGGTGTCGTCACTGATTAAACCAACATATTTTGTTTTACTGTGTGTTCTTTTAGTGTTACCCTGGCGTGTTTCCTCATACCACGAAGATATTTTGCTCTCACGTCATTTATACCTTTTTTTTCACTTTATTTCCTACAATTTGTCTTCACTGTTCTAGTTATTTTCTTCTTCAATTTATTTTGCATTTGATAAATATCTGACTTTGCACAAACTGGACCCCCATAAACATTGGGGCACCTCATAAGTTGGGACACCATGTAACAGGACAAATGAAATGGTTTCTCAACCCCCGCCCTCAAGACCCACCAACAGGTCAGGTTTTAAGGATAGCCCTGCTTCAGCACAGGTGGCTCTACCAGTGGCTCAGTCTTCGACTGCACTTAAGATGGGATATCCTGAAAACCTGACCTGTTGGGGACCCTGGAGGAGTGGGGTTGTGAACCCACGTGTTATAGGATAGCGGTAAGCCAAAACAAAGCAAATCGTTCCTCGTACTTCCCACAAAGTACACCCACTCATTATGTTAGAACTAATAAGTACGATACGCCAACCTCTGCAATGGAGCCATGTAAAGTTTCTAACGGCCTCTGAGCTCCTGTTCTAACATTAATGAAGTTGCGGAACAAACAATGGTGGGTGAAAGTTGAATGTTGGCTTATTTTGGCAACAGGTTTCCACCATATCTACTTTTAGAGCCATTTTCGGTTGGAGACAGTTATCTAAAACAAACCCTACCACTCACATAACCTCTTATACCGGGAGTGACACGTCAAGAAGAGTCTCAAAGGGAAACCGCCAGCTCAGTCTGACAGATTCAAACCCAACTGCGCATTTTTATTTTTTAGGTTTTCGCACATGCTCCGTGCTGGTCGCCGGGTGTCCAGAGATATTTCAGCTGTTTTTTACACAAAAGAAATATATATATTTATATATAAATAAATATGGTAGCCGACTACAAATATGGCCACCGGAAAAAAAGCCGCAATCTTCCCGCTTTTGTATTCACCGCCAGACCGAGCCCTAATCCTGGTGGCCATATTGTTTTCTTAGTGTGCCCGGTGGATAGCCGGTCCACCCTTGGCTTGTCGCTCTGGAACCTTTGGGTTCACTGGATGTCGGGATCACGGATGTGCGCTGCAGCGCCCCGTATAATGTCAGATAGAGACGCCCCGTATAATGTCAGATAGAGACGCCCCGTATAATGTCAGATAGAGACGCCCCGTATAATGTCAGATAGAGACGCCCCGTTTAATGTCAGATAGAGACGCCCCGTTTAATGTCAGATAGAGACGCCCCGTTTAATGTCAGATAGAGACGCCCCGTATAATGTCAGATAGAGACGCCCCGTATAATGTCAGATAGAGACGCCCCGTTTAATGTCAGATAGAGACGCCCCGTTTAATGTCAGATAGAGACGCCCCGTTTAATGTCAGATAGAGACGCCCCGTTTAATGTCAGATAGAGACGCCCCGTTTAATGTCAGATAGAGACGCCCCGTTTAATGTCAGATAGAGACGCCCCGTTTAATGTCAGATAGAGACGCCCCGTTTAATGTCAGATAGAGACGCCCCGTTTAATGTCATATAGAGACGCCCCGTTTAATGTCAGATAGAGAAACAGTAAATATATACCTGGGATTGCGTCGTGTCAAACTTATTACAGAATATGCGCCAGAACTGGGGTAACAATACAAACATTAACGGCTATATTTATTAAGCCCTAATAAGACACCTAATGACCTCATAACATACCTGATTTCACGTTCAACTGAATGACTTTTCCAGCGCTATAAAACACCAGTGAACAGGCGGTAAGGTGTCTCACAGCTTAGAGCGCATAGTATAAGGTGTCTCACAGCTTAGAGCGCATAGTATAAGGTGTCTCACAGCTTAGAGCGCATAGTTTAAGGTGTCTCACAGCTTAGAGCGCATAGTATAAGGTGTCTCACAGCTTAGAGCGCATAGTATAAGGTGTCTCACAGCTTAGAGCGCATAGTATAAGGTGTCTCATAGATTAGAGCGCATAGTATAAGGTGTCTCACAGCTTAGAGCGCATAGTATAAGGTGTCTCACAGCTTAGAGCGCATAGTATAAGGTGTCTCACAGCTTAGAGCGCATAGTATAAGGTGTCTCACAGCTTAGAGCGCATAGTATAAGGTGTCTCACAGCTTAGAGCGCATAGTATAAGGTGTCTCACAGCTTAGAGCGCATAGTATAAGGTGTCTCACAGCTTAGAGCGCATAGTATAAGGTGTCTCATATACATTTGAGGTGTAAATTAAAAATAGTTCTGAGAATTAACTTGGTTCGTTGCAAAACATTTAATTCTCTCTCTCTCTTTGGATAAAACAAAGTCTCAAAATTAAAGTAAATCTCCTAGGGCCTCATTCCGGGTGCTGGGTGCTGGGTGCCGGGTGCTACCAGTGCTGGGTGCCGGGTGCTACCAGTGCTGGGTGCCGGGTGCTACCAGTGCTGGGTGCCGGGTGCTACCAGTGCTGGAGACGATTTACTCCCAATAATTCCAATAAAGGTGTTTTGTTTTCTGCACAAAGAAGCAGATTTTGCATAGGGGAAATAAGTCTGCAGAAGTACATTTACCGGAGAAGGAAAGATTTAGACACGCTGGAAAGTATAAGGATGTATTTATTGTCTGAACTGTATGTGCACTTCTCACAACATTACTTTACAGTAAAAGAAAAATATTTCATCGCTTGTAAAACTGGTTTGCTACTGTAAAAAGTGTGCATTTGACGTTTGATAATATAAATGTGCTATGCTGATTTTAACAAATCAATGTGGATTCTTTAATTACAGAGTAAACGAGTACTGTAGTAGGTGATCTTTTCTTTACTTGGACTAACAATTGATATTATAAGAAGCTTTCGAGAGTTCTCTCTCTTCCTCAGGTCAGCAACAAGCTTGTTTTATCATATCAATTGTTAGTCCAAATAACAAAAGGTATTATCACCTCATACGGAAGTACTCACTTACTCTGCATTTAATTCAATTAATTACAACATTGTTGAAAATCCATTGCAGATGAAAAAAAAAAAACAAAGAAAACCTAATGGAACAAGGAGATCGGCAGAAAAACTAACGCTAACGTCAATGAATAACGCACAGAACTTTCTTACCCTGTAGTTTTCTTTTAATTTCACATACACTCGCATCCCTTTGTCCCACGTAACAGACATTGTTTTGCCGAGTAACAGGATAAAGAAGTGACCAGACTGCAACACTTCCACATCGGTCCCATCTCTCAGAGGCCTTTTTATGTGAACCTGAAGAAGAAACGGAGAATGTTACTGCACAAAGCCACACTTCCTACCACGCGAGTAATAACGTGGCCATGAAGGGAAGCAATTGTTACATTACTGGGGGGGTGGGGGGTTGGTACATTACTGGGGGGGGGTTGTTACATTACGGGGGTTGTTACATTACTGGGGGGTTGTTACATTACGGGGGGTTGTTACATTACTGGGGCGGTTGTTACATTACTGGGGCGGTTGTTACATTACTGGGGGGTTGTTACATTACGGGGGGGTTGTTACATTACGGGGGGGGGTTGTTACATTAGTGGGGGGGTTGTTACATTACTGGGGGGGGCTTGGATTGTTCACTAGTCCATTAATAATTTGTGCTACTGTAAAAGCTGTTTTCTTTCATATACATTTTCAGTGGCAGTAATATTGGGGTACGCACTCATCTTTTCTTTTTTGCATCTGGTTATGTGGGTATTGTAACCCCCTTTGTAAGTGCAGCCAGCTGACACACATACACTGCCCCTTGGCTGCAATAGGAAACTACAATTCCCAGCATGCCGTGCTGCAGCAGGCAGCCACGTCCGGTACGGGCAGGTGACCACCACCTATTGTAGGCTAACCTGGCGATAACATTTTTTACATTTATCTTCTTTATATATTTATTAAATGGTGCCGCGTTGCAATGACCATGGGGTGCTATGTGACATGGCGGCATCACGCTGCCATGACAATGGGACGCCTTATAGCACCGAGGCGTCATGGGACGCCACATTGTTATGGCAAAGTGACGCTGCGTAACGTCGTGATGTCATGGAGCGTCTCGTTGTCATGGCAAGGGGAGTCACGTGACGCCAGGTAGCGGCCCGTTGTCATGGCAATACGGCTCCATTTGACGTCGCGCAAACATGTGAGCAGGATTTTCAGGGGGAGATGCTGCCGCCACCCAGAAATTTACCAGGTAAACCCGTAGCCCAGAGATAAGTGGCCGAACCCGTGGTCTCCGGATCAAACCCGGAGTGGCGACAGCCCTGGGTACAGGAGGATGTGACTTGTGATGGACAGGGCCTCAGCCAATGATATTGGACTCTGGAGAGGCGGGGCTAAGGAAGGAGCTATCTAAGAGTTCCTGGCAGGACACGCACGGGGAGCTGCTGCAGCGGATCTGCACAAGCCTGGACGGCTTCAGGATTGATCGTGTGTGACCCGGCGCCAGCCTGTGTCCCGCTAAAGATATCTGGCATTGACTGGCGGGAGAACAGCCGAACGCGCAGGGAGGCCCAGCAGAACGCGCAGGGAGGCCCAGCAGAACGTGCAGGGAGGCCCAGCAGAACGTGCAGGGAGGCCCAGCAGAACGCGCAGGGAGGCCCAGAAGTTCGTGTAGGGAGGCCCAGCAGAATGTGCAGGGAGGCCCAGTAGAATGTGCAGGGAGGCCCAGTAGAATGTGCAGGGAGGCCCAGCAGAATGTGCAGGGAGGCCCAGCAGAATGTGCAGGGAGGCCCAGCAGAACGTGCAGGGAGGCCCAGCAGAATGTGCAGGGAGGCCCAGTAGTTCGCGTAGGGAGGCCCAGCATTTCACGGTGGGAGGCCCAGCAGTTCGTGTAGGAGGCCTAGCAGAATGTGCAGGGAGGCCCAGCAGAACGTGCAGGGAGGCCCAGTAGTTCGCGTAGGGAGGCCCAGCAGTTCACGGTGGGAGGCCCAGCAGAACGCGCAGGGAGGCCCAGCAGTTCGTGTAGGGAGGCCCAGCAGAATGTGCAGGGAGGCCCAGCAGAATGTGTAGGGAGGCCCAGCAGAATGTGCAGGGAGGCCCAGCAGTTCGCGGTGGGAGGCCCAGCAGAACGCGCAGGGAGGCCCAGCAGAATGTGCAGGGAGGCCCAGCAGAATGTGCAGGGAGGCCCAGCCGAATGTGCAGGGAGGCCCAGCAGAATGTGCAGGGAGGCCCAGCCGAATGTGCAGGGAGGCCCAGCAGAATGTGCAGGGAGGCCCAGCAGAATGTGCAGGGAGGCCCAGCAGAATGTGCAGGGAGGCCCAGCAGAACGTGCAAGGAGGCCCAGCAGTTCGCGGTGGGAGGCCCAGCAGAACACGCAGGGAGGCCCAGTAGTTCACGTAGGGAGGCCCAGCAGTTCGCGGTGGGAGGCCCAGCAGTTCGCGGTGGGAGGCCCAGCAGTTCGTGTAGGGAGGCCCAGCAGAACGCGCACAGAGGCCCAGCAGAACGTGCAGGGAGGCCCAGCAGATCGCGCAGGGAGGCCCAGCATATCGCGCAGGGAGGCCCAGCAGATCGCACAGGGAGGCCCAGGAGAATGCGCAGGGAGGCCCAGGAGAATGTGCAGGGAGGCCCAGCAGATCGCGCAGGGAGGCCCAGCAGAACGTGCAGCGAGGCCCAGCAGATCGCGCAGGGAGGCCCAGCAGATCGCGCAGGGAGGCCCAGCAGATTGCGCAGGGAGGCCCAGTGGATCGCGCAGGGAGGCCCGCAGAACGTGCAGGGAGGCCCAGCAGAACGTGCAGGGAGGCCCAGCAGAATGTGCAGGGAGGCCCAGCAGATCGCGCAGAGAGGCCCAGCAGAACGCGCACGGAGGCCCAGCAGAACGCGCAGGGAGGCCCAGCAGAACGCGCAGGGAGACCCAGCAGATCGCACAGGGAGGCCCAGCACAATATGTATATGGGTGGTGAGGGTATATTTTGTATGCATATGGGAGATGGGGGTATATTTTATATGTATTGGGGGTGGTGGGGGTATATTTTATATGTATTCGGGGGGGGGGGCGTGAAGGTATTTTTTAATATGTATTGGGGTAGTCGCATCTTTTGCCATTATGTACAATATGTTTGGACAAGCCACCTGCCAACCCTAAAACCCTCCCCCACCTCCCCCCCCCCCCCCAGCATCAGGTCTGGGGCCAGGATAAAGAAGGATTACCGTATATTAGGAGATAAAACATTAAAAGTAACATTTAAATCTCCTGTATAATACTATTTTGTTAAAACACCCAAGTGACTGCCAATAAGACTTATCTATTCTAGTAACTTTGAAGTTTGACAAAAACTTTGGCTTCTAAAGAACCTTTTCTAATCGGATTAGCGCGCTTTGCTATTCTGCGAGCCCATCTCCCGTGTCCAAATCACATCTAAAAGGCATGTTTAGAAACGGTTTCACTCTTGCTCTGACAATCCAATCCGTTTGTCAAAAAAAAAAAAAAAGCCTCAAACGCGCATTTTTGCCCCAAACTGCTATCTATCCTCGTAGCTCCGTTATGCAAACGGCTTCTATCAACGCCAATCTTTAACACCTTCAAAGAGTGGCGAGATTGGTATTGCAAGTTACAGCTACCTCAGGTTCATTCCACTTCTAGAGCCCGTACAATCAGAGCGATTTGGCTGCTAAACCAGGCGGTTTGACACCTTTTTTTAGACGCGGTTTAGAAGTGATTTGCAATAGAGAATACGACACATTTCATTCTGCTTCTTGTGAACCGGGCGGTTTGGCGTAGGCCCCTTAGGCTCATTAACTCCGGGCTGTTATTCCACACAACACACGATAAGAGATACAGAAAGTCTTCCAGCGCCAGGAGGAGCCCACGGAATAGCAATGCAGCCAGTCAATATCAGCCTTACTACGCATCTAATATTAAAAGGTTAATATGATGGGAAGTTTTGCTGTATTTTTGTTACATGAAGGGCGGTTCTCAAAATAAAAAGTCCCAGAATTGCGGTTTTATGATATTTTGGAAACTTGAATCATTTATTGTAGTGAATTGTCACTGTTACATAAACCAATATACATTATACAAACCTGTTCATTAGTTAACTCAATCTCTCCGTTCTCATAGAGAATAGTAATTATTTTGGAGCACTTTTCTCCAGCGAATCCACAGCCCTCATTTGATATAAGTACACGGAAGGTACCTGAACCTCCATTACAATAATCCTACAAGAAAACAGTGGAACATATTATTAAAATGAGTTTGTTTTTTTTATCTCATTGCATATTATTTTAACAATGATAAAAAAACATTGAGTTCTGTGAAAACTCTGTATACTTATTGCATGTTAAAAATAGATCTATTGGTAAAAGAGAATAGTGTATATATATTGTATTTCCATTTGCTATTTGCTTTGCTGTGGAGGGTTTTTGTCACTTTTTTTACTCACCTTAACTTAACTCAGTATGGTAAACCCCATCCTTATTGCTTCTTTGCATGGCCAGTTAACCAGCCCCACACTGATGAGACCCATTAAGGTCGAAAAGCTGTCTGTGGGTGGGTTTTCTGGCTGTGCACCTTAACCCTGGCTGTGCTCAAAGCTGTGACCATGCAGCAAGCTTAAGCCTATAGGGAACCATCGAACCATGTTAAAAATGGTTTTTGAAGCAAAAAGTGGCACTGTGTGCTCATTTGCATGTCATTTCCCAGAATCCCTTGCTGCAGTGGAAGTGCCGTGTGCTGGGTGATAATGGGGAAAGGCGGGGTTGCAGACCTGCCTAAGACATGCAGATGAGCATACAGTTGTATTTCCATTTGATATATATATAGACCATACGATACCGGTTGCAACACGACATCAAGGGACAGCACACAGGTAAGTAGATCATACATTTTCTATATTTGATAGAAGACACAAAAAACGACGTTTCGGTCCCCCAGTGGGACCTTTCTCAAGGTGGCGCACCCCCTGGGGGACCGAAACGTCGGTTTTTGTGTCTTTTATCAAATATTGAAAATTTATGATTTACTTACCTGCGTGCTGTCCCTTGATGTCGTGTTGCAACCGGTATCGTATGGTCTATATATATATATATATATATATATATATATATATATATATATAAAATTTATGAGTCATTACTGACACAAGTGAACTCTCTTCCCATGAGCACTAAAGGCCATGTCTGTACATACTGTGCTATATGTATGCACACACAGCTGTCTCTTACACATACAGATACTCCTTGTTTTTCCATCCCTATACACCAATAGGGACCACATAGTATCTACACACACTTTTAGTTATGCTACAATCTCTCACATTTCCACACCTACCCACACCATTTATATTAACTCCCACTCCACACACACCTTTTGTAGAGCACTGTATACACTGTGACAAACACACACACTTAGATCACTAACTTTCAGGAACCATTTAACACCTCTAGCCATAAATCACAACCACACACCGGGGGAGGGACAAGCACAGATAACATTTCAAGAGACACTGTTTTTAAGTACACCCTTTGCTTGCTTTATTCATTGTAACATCGCCGGAAGAAGAGATCAGTGTATCTCGAAAGCTCGCACAAATAAAAGCATTTCGTTAGCCACAGAACGGTATCGTTTATTTATTTTTTGATTAATGAAGCTCAGCTAACACGGTACTGATACCTCTTCATGTGTGTGTGTGTATATATATATATATATATATATATATATATATATATATATATATATATATATATATATATATATATATAAAGCAGGCGCACGGTATATGTTATGAAGCAGTATTTGAAAAAATGCTTTCGATTATGTTATCTTCTCAGTATGAAAGCAATACTGTTCCTAGTTTTTTATTATAAGGTATATATATATATATATTGTATTCAAGACTCCGCACATGATTGGATGAATATTTGGTAGCACCTGATTGTTCTTACCTGAACCATAACGTATTGGCAGTCACCAGGAAATGTATATTTTAACCCATCAAACGTCATATAATGGGATAATCCAATGACTGAGCACGTTCCATCGCATATGTTCTTTGTGCATCGCCATTTTCTATCTTGACAAACACTGAAATATAAAATATGGAACGCTTGTGACCTCACAGGGACCATAATACACATATCCGGCCCCATACACTGATGTGTGGTAGTTTCTAGATATCTTGAGATGAGTAAAGTTACAAAAGGCACTCTGCTTATGCACTGTACTGTGTAAGGCTAGGTCCCCAGTGGTCGTGGCTGCGACGGCGCGCTTGGCACACACACGGTACGGCCCTCTATGGGGCCGGCGCCAACAGCTGCCTGCACGCGACCACATTTTGTAAAGACACGGATCTTGTCTTTTCTTGTGGCCACGTCACGGCGGCGCTTCAGCTGAGGGCGAACCAGCCATGTGACGTCACGGCTGCGCCCCCACCGCGCTCCCGCCACGCATTGCCAGGAGTCCACCAGGTTGCGCTGCTGCCGGGAACGAGCGCCGCCAGGCACCCCGACGCGCTCGCGCACTGAGGGCCTTAGCCTAAGGAAGAAGAGGCCGTTCTAGCATTCCATGCTGGACACGTCAGTGTGGTGGTATCTTCTTCTCGTGGAACGCTGCCTGTGGAATGTTGCAGGCTTACAAGCCCGTCTGGACCTCTGCATCTTCATGGTGCTGGCAAGGTCTTAATTCATGGGAAAGATAGTCAAGGAAATGCTGTAGTCATTTTCCCTCACAAGTGTCTTGTGTTCTGTGTAGGAGTGAGAGAGGGGGAGGTTTGTGGGGTGGTGCAGCCACAAGGTGAATGGGCAATTGAGAAATTAACCAGTTATAGTAATCAGTAGTTGACAAAAGCCAGTACTGCTGACAGTGAAAGAGTTGATTGGGCTTAATACTCTGAAAGGTAGGGGTGCCTCTTTCGCTCTCATCTGCTGAAATGGAACACCTTGGGTATGGTTTTCATTACAGATGAGGAGTTTAGGGACTTTAAATGTGAGCCCCTTAACCCCCGAACTCACATGGTTCTTATAAATTTGAACCTTGACTCGACCCTTCCTGCCCAGGCAAACGGAGAAAATGATGCAAAACCTTGTTCCTACTTCTACAGTAGTTCAGAAGGAAACACCGTAAAGAAATAGTGTTTTCACTGTGACCCAAATTCACTAAAATCATTTAAATAGGAGGTAAGGCCCTCTGTGAATCTGTTCCTGTGTTTTCTTCCTGTTGGCAGCGTTCTCTCCCCTCTCGCGTGAGAGGCACATAAGGGCTACAAGCCTGCGACAGGTCAAAAACCGAACATCTAAACAAACAAAATAGAAAGTTTTTCAGGGCACTAAGAATGGGGGTAAATTCACACACACACACACACACACACACACACACACACACACACACACACACACACACACACACACACACACACACACACACACACACACACACACACACGTCTCTGTTAGTGAGCGCATGCAGTGTGCAGGAGGTTAAACTCTTAGCTAGGTAAGAAGCTAGAGTGTGTCAGTTAACTGCTGATTGCAAGGGCTTTAAAACCAGTAAACAGCCTGACAGAACTGAGCCTTACCTAGGGTGGACGGGCGTCCCGGTTTGGCTGGGACAGTCCATTTTTTGCCCCTGTCCCGGTGTCCTGAGATCTGAATGTCCCAGTTTTCTATCTAAATACCGGCAAGCACCGATCACTCATGCGTGGACGACAAGCGCCGATCGATCGCGCATACGCAGCCGGCAAGCGCCAATCGTTCATGTGCAATGGGCACTCAACGGCCGCCCTTGTGCAACTTATGTCCTGGTTTGTCCCAATATGGTCACCCAAGCCTTACCCCAACCAGCAAGGACACCGGTTCCAGGCCTGCTTAACGCAGGGCCTGTTGTTTGGACCAAACCCACAGCCCGAGAGGGTCAGAGAGAGAAACTTTGGGTGTTGTCGCTTACAGAGGTAAACGTATTGATAAAGAGCTTAGCTCTCCTATCGGAAGATGGGTGTATGATAGTTAGTGCTCCAGAGGGAGCGAGGTATTTTGTTTTGTTCCTGTTTTGTGCCGTTTTGTTAATAAACCTGATAAGCGAACCCTACGTTTCCTGGCTCGATGTGAGAGAGAAGCCCCGGCTCCGTGTCTGAGTTGTCACAATTGGTGGATAATTTGGGCACCTAAAAGGCATAGCACCTAAAGAAAAGACAGAAAAACAAGGCGCACAACGCACATAGTGAAGTAAAATTAAAAGTCAAATTTACTCATAAAAAGATATAAGTTCTGCGTACATCAATATAATAAAAATGTGCAGTTGGTAATTGGGTATACCACGCCAGTAGACAGCTACAAACGCCACTCCTCACTCGATTGTAGGGTGCAGGGGATCAGTAGTCATCTGATGTCAAGCTGGTGGTTGTAGAAGCCGTCTCCCTCTCATTCAAGACGGGGCAGGTCTCAGTCTTTGATACCAGATGGTCCTGGAGCATCGATCCGCATGACATCAGATGACTACTGATCCCCTGCACCCTACAATCGAGTGAGGAGTGGCGTTTGTAGCTGTCTACTGGTGTGGTATACCCAATTACCAACTGCACATTTTTATTATATTGATAAAATTTGACTTTTAATTTTACTTCACTATGTGCGTTGTGCGCCTTGTTTTTCTGTCTTTTTCATAGTTTCAGGGGTGTCGAGACACCCCCAAGAAGGGCTGCAGACGCACTAGTAGTGATCTTCCCACACTCAAGGTTGAACTTTTTTGATTATAATATCACTGTGCAGTGCACATTGTTTATTGTGTTTCACTAATTATTAGCTGCGCACTAATCACCTATTCTTTCATCAATAGCACCTAAAGATCTGTGAGGTTTGGGGGAAAAAAACATAGACCAGGGTATTGCAGTTGATGTGGTCTATTTAAGAGTTTGCAAAGGCTTTTGATACGGTTCCTCACAAAAGGTTATAGCACAAAATAGCACTGGATTGAAAACTGGTTGAAGGACAGACAACAGAGGGTTGTCATAAATGGAACTTTTTCAGGTTGGGCTAAAGTCGTGAGTGGAGTACCTCAGGGATTGGTACTGGGACCCCTGCTTTTTAACTTGTTTATTAATGACCTTGAGGTTGGCATCGAGAGCAAAGTCTCCATCTTTGCTGATGATACTAAATTGTGTTAGGTAGTAGAATCAGAGCAGGATGTAATTTCTCTCCAGAAGGACTTGGGGAGACTGGAAACGTGGGCAGGTAAATGGCAGATGAGGTTTAATACAGATAAATGTATGTAGGTTATGCATTTGGGATGCAAGAATAAAAAGGCGACTTACAAATTAAATGGTGATAAATTGGGGGAATCCTTGATGGAGAAGGATTTAGGAGTGCTTGTAGACAGCAGGCTTAGCAATAGTGCCCAAAGTCATGCAGTAGCTGCAAAGGCAAACAAGATCTTATCTTGCATTAAATGGGCAATGGATGGAAGGGAAGTAAACATAATTATGCCCCTTTTCAAAGCATTAGTAAGACCACCTTGAATATGGAGCACAATTTTGGGCACCAATCCTAAGAAAAGACATTATGGAACTAGAGAGAGTGCAGAGAAGAGCCACTAAATTAATAAAGGGGATGGACATTCTAACTTATGAGGAGAGGCTAGCTAAATTATATTTATTTACATTAGCAAAGAGGTGTCTAAGAGGGGATATGATAACTATATACAAATATATTCGGGGACAGTACAAGGAGCTTTCAAATGAACTATTCATCCCACGGGCAGTACAAAGGACTCAGGGTCATCCCTTAAGGTTGGGGGAAAGGAGATTTCACAAGCAACAAAGGAAAGGGTTCTTTACAGTAAGGGCAGTTAAAATGTGGATTGCATTACCCATGGAGACTGTGATGGCAGATACAATAAATTTGTTCAAAGAAAGGTTGGACATCTTTTTAGAAAGGACAGGTATACAGGGATATACCAAATAAGTATACATGGGAAGGATGTTGATCCAGGGATTAATCCGATTGCCAATTCTTGGAGTCAGGAAGGAATTAATTTTTCCCCTTATGAGATATCATTGGATGATATTACACAGGGGTTTTTGTTTGCCTTCCTCTGGATCAGTATACTGTAAGTACGGATATAGGATAAAGTATCTGTCCTCTAAATTTAGCATAGGTTGAACTTGATGGACGGAAGTCTTTTTTTCAACCTCCTCTACTATGTAACTATGTGACATGAGTTTTTAAAATGGCTGCTCAGCAGGAGTAAGACTGCTACAGAGACACTTACAACAGGTACTAACTCTGCAACTAAAGTCTGCCGCACCTGTATGATTACCAGCTGTGATTGTAGCATATACAGAACAGTATTGAGGCAGTAGAGCGCCTCCTGAGGTCAGTGTGAAGAGTACACCTAAAAATGCAAGAATGGAGGATAGAATGTGTTTATTGTGTAATGAGCCCGGCCAAACGAGATAGTGTCCCTTCAGGAATGAGCATTCCTATGTGGCACCAGAAAGGGCGCCGTACCAGAAGTGTTAATGGTGTAAAGAGCCCGGTCACACGAAACAGTGTCCCTTCACGCCTGATGATGATGGTGAGGATGATTCCTATGTGGCTCCAGGAAAAGAGCAGCATCAGCAGCAAGAGGAATATTTGTTCCAGCGAGCCAATCAACTGCAGCAGCAGCAGCAACGCCATGGGGACGCAAGAAAGATGCAGAAGCTTTAAACAATGAGTGTGTGCTCAGTAACAATGAGTGTGTGCTCAGTAACATTGAGTGTGTGCTCAGTAACATTGAGTGTGTGCTCAGCACCACTGATGCATCAAAGTCTTACAAGGTAAAGAGGAAGAGCGAGAAAAAGAAAAGAAGTTCTCAACTTACAGAGGAAGTTGCAAGAACATTTAAAGATGATACTGGGAGGTCGGGAAATCGTGTGTTAGAAAGGAGCCGGGATGTGCTGCAGCCCAGAGTGACTGGCAGGTTCATCAGGAGAATGGCGGAATCTCCAGAGGCTGCTAAGAAGCATGGCCTGCGCCGGAGCCACAGCAGGGTCCCCGAGGTAGCACAGGGTCCAATGCACCCAGCTGGTACGTCTATCTGGTTCTGACCACAACAAGAACCCCTCAACACACAGTACCAGGGAAGTGGACAAGTAAGCAATGATTGATGATTCTTTGAGCCACGCTGAGAATGCAAACTGCCAGGCATGAGTGTTGTTTCCTCCGTGACCGATTAGATAAAGAGCAAGAAGCCAAGGCCGAGCTACAGAGGTGTCATATGGGCCAGAAACTGGAACAAGAGCTAGAGAATCAGAGACGCTGCTCTATCTCCAACAGTCAGTATGTTCAGGCGAAAGAAGCCTGGAAAAGGCAAGCGGCTACGACCGTAGTGAAGAAATGTATAGAGCTCCATAATATAATGAAGGATGCATTGATGCACACAGAGCATGCACAAGGAAGTGGAGGAGGCTCTGAGAGGAGAACTGCAGGATGTGCCCAAGAAACAGAATTCTCTCGCTGATGAACTAAACTTGCTGTAAAAGAAGAGAAGCTTTCTAATAATTCAAAGATACTACAGAGCCTCATCCAAGAAAGGATGAAGAGGGAAAGTTATCTGAGCAAACGCTCCGCAACTGTCCTCATCCAGGCTGCAAACAGAGAGATGAAAACTCATCAGCTTAATTGCCGGAATAAAGCAACCTGCATTTTTCAGTCAGTTGCAGCGACAAAGGAAGAAGTATGAACACTGTAAGCACGGTGTAATTGCTCTCCAGTCATGCACTGCGCCCATAGTGTCCGGAACAGGTTCCTTCCGATGCAAAGAGCCGCCATAAAGTTTCAGTCTCTGACTAGAGCGAGGCACCAATGTATCCGCAATCACACCCTGAGAAAGGCGTCACTGGTTATCCAGTGTTTCTCTGTCACCCCCTTGTGTCTGTTATCCCCTCGTATTTCTCTGTTACCCCCCTCATGTCTCTGTTACCCGACTGATGTCTCTCTATTACCCCTCATGTGTCTCTGTTACCCCCTCATGTTTCTGTTACCCCCCTCGTGTCTCTCTGTTACCCGTCTCATGTCTCTCTGTTACCCCCTCACGTCTCTCTCCTCTCTCTCTCTCTCTCTCTCTCTTCCACCCTACCCTCTCTCTCCTCTCTCCTTTTCCACCCAATCCTCTCTCTCTCTTCCACCCTACCCTCTCTCTCTACCTTTTCTCTCTTCTCTCACTCTATCCTTTCGCTCTCCACTTCCACCCTAACCTCTCTCTCCTCCCCCCTCCTCTCTCCCATGTATTTTTCTTTTCTTTCCCAATAACCATCATGACTCTCCTTCCCCACTCCCAATGCCTCTCTATTTCTCTTCCACCCCCCCCCCCACTCATATCTTTTCTCACACCTGCATTTCTTTCTATTCTTTAACTTATTTGTGTCTTTCTTCTTTTTTTCTTTAATCCAAGGTGTACTGTAATCCAAGAACTTTTTTTCCTTTCACAAATACTTAAATAGGAAGAAAAACAGCTACAGGGCTATGGAGCAACTTTAGTTGCCGTTGTGGCTTTGTGTTGGTATAACGCTTGTCGGAGATGAGCCATGATAGGAAGTGAAGATTTCACGCTGTATTTAGTAAACTTAAGATGGAACCTGCGTATTAAAAGACCTTACTGTATGATCCATTCTGTTTTCTGGATTAAAGGAATAAGTAATTCATACAAAAAACCTCCCTGACATATAACAAAATATCTTGTTTATTAGAACTGGGACTGTTTTATTAACTGAAATTAAAAGTGAAATCATTATTGCCTAATTAATTTCTAAACAAATAGCAGAGAACGGACAATGAATATATTATCTGTGACAAAGTGACAATATGATGCAAGGAGGGGGGGGAGGTCTGACATAAACAGCACGGGGATCTAAGCAGCCATTTTAAGTCAGCATCCATCTTAGGTGCCTCATACTGTCATCCATCTTGTCTAGTTGTCTGTATGAAAGTTGGTATGGAAGTTAGTTTAAAGACACAATTTTTTTTTTCTGGTCCTGAAGTTTTAAATGATATTAAGCTGTCCAGCTGAGCCACAATACCTTGAAGAGGGGAGAAAAGCGCAAATGTTATGAAAATAAAATATAGATAACAAGAACGTCTCGCATTCCGAGGGAGGTTCCCATGAAGTCCCGTATGTAGAGAATAGGTCACCGGCCTGTATAAGGTGTTATTGCTGAGTCATTTAATTTCTAATAGGAATCCCATAGTAATGCTATTAACTCAATGTGTTCATATTCATATTTTGTTTATCTTATATGCTTATGTAGTGACGCACAAGCAACCTCGTATAGGGGGCGTGGGCTTAGTATTTTGTGTATAAATAAGGCCTGGATGCCACCATGTCGTTGGGGGAGTGTTTAATTTGAACCTCCCTTCTGCGTGTGCACCGTACACTGCAATAAACTTATTTGTCATTCTGCAATATATCCTCAGATGATGTGTCTTATTTGTTCACACCTTTCACATCTGTATTACAATATATCTTTTACTTACAGATATTTTAAACTTCAATGCAGGATAAATGGACTTTATAAACTGAAATATGTTATGATATTATTTCAATTCTAATAATGGAGAAAATATTTTTTACAAAACACTTTATCTTGCCCAAAAGGCCAATAAAAGTTTAGTATGAAACATAATATGCCTGACGCACCAGAACAGCATTATACATTTTTTTAGAGCTATTTGTTTAGAATTGTGATTTCTTTCCAAAATAGTAGTAGATTTAGTATCAATTGGATATCAGTAGACATGTGTTTACTATTTCCTATAGTGACAAGGAACCAATCGTATAATCCGGTGTCATAAGAGTTTGAACTTTCCAAGCTAGTTTTCTAACTCCAGCAGAATCTCAGGCATTCCCCGTTTGCAGACGCTTTAAAGTTATAATTCTACTATTTTCAGTCTCCTCCATAAAGATTTAAATTGTCCTTTCTGAGCAGCAATTACTGTCTTTGAAGAACATTGACCAAATTGGATTTTTATGATGTTGCTTCGTGTGCTTATTTTCAAAGACATGAGCTTTATATTAACTTTATGACATATTAATACACTCACAGTAATTCTAACTCGATCGAAGGAGTTTGAAACTTCTATTACAGATGTTCTTATGAAGAAAGCCTGTCATAAAGGTATGAAACCTACTGGAATCTGAATGTATTTGTGAATCCCATCTCTAGCGATGTATAGACTTCTCGCCCCCAGGGAATTTTGCCATTCTGCAAAATGTGCACAGGTGTGAGAGTTTGTAACCAGTGTGCCCAATAAGAGGCAAACGCTATTCCATAGCCTGGAGTTTTTGAAGTGAAACTTCTTTGCAGCAGCTATTTGATAGGAAAAATCCCTTGTGTTGTAACAAAGTTCCATGATGGAAGTGACATCACAGCACGCAGAAGAGGCATCGGTGACGTCGGGGGACGGAGAGGAAAGACACTGACTGATAGACACACACTGACTGACTGGTTGATACACACACACACTGATTGATAGACACACACACACACACACACACACATACTGATTGACTGACTGACTGACTGACTGACACACACACACACACACACACACACACACTGACTGACACACACACACTGACTGACTGACACACACACACTGACTGACTGACACACACACACACAACCACTGACTGACTGACAGACACACTGACACACACATAGCCTGACTAACACAAACATACACACTTACTGACACACAAACACACACAGTGACTGACAAACACACACTGAATGATACACACACACACACTGACTGACAGACAGACAGACACACACACTGACTGACAGACAGACAAACACACACTGACTGACAGACAGACACACACATACTGACTGACAACACACACTGACTGACAACACACACTGACTGACAACACACACTGACTGACAACACAATCTGACTGAAAATACACACTGACTGAAAATACACACTGACTGACACACATACATTGACAGACACACACAACCACTGACTGACAGACACACTGACACACTGAAACACACACATAGCCTGACTAACACACACACTGGCTTACACACACACACACACACTGACTGACACACACACACTGACTGACTGACACACACACACTGACTGACTGACACACACACACACAACCACTGACTGACTGACAGACACACTGACACACACATAGCCTGACTAACACAAACATACACACTTACTGACACACAAACACACACAGTGACTGACACACACACACTGAATGATACACACACACACTGACTGACAGACAGACAGACACACACACTGACTGACAGACAGACAAACACACACTGACTGACAGACAGACACACACATACTGACTGACAACACACACTGACTGACAACACACACTGACTGACAACACACACTGACTGACAACACACACTGACTGACAACACAATCTGACTGAAAATACACACTGACTGAAAATACACACTGACTGACACACATACATTGACAGACACACACAACCACTGACTGACAGACACACTGACACACTGAAACACACACATAGCCTGACTAACACACACACTGGCTTACACACACACTCACACACACACTGACAGACACACACATATACACTGACAGACACACACATACACTGACTGACCCCCCCCACACACACACACACACACACTGACACTGACACTGACTACCCTAATGTATCTACTCCGAGCATTGGTACTACTTAGAGCCAAGCAAATACTAATCTCTATCAGACCTCTTGGGCACTATTGGGTCAGAACCTGCAGGTACGTGCTGAGCCATTACACAGGGTTCTAACGGCTCTATCTGTTGCCAGCCCGGTGTAGCAGGATAATAGCTCACTAGCACCATACTAATCTGATATACTAAGCACACCTCTTTAGCAGCAGCAAGCTGCCATTGGGAAGGAATGAGTACTCTACTGATTAATGTCAATCCCATGCAGACATCACATCTATGGGGTCCGTTCTGAAACAGAGTTGAGGCACATACAGTATGAGAGCAGGATGTGATACATCTCATTATAATCAGTGCCCCATGTAACTCCCCCCAACTCCTCCTACTGACTCTCCCCAAGGTGCAAGCTGGGGCAGAGGCGCAGAATGTGATACATCCCATTATAATCTGTACACCATGTAACTCCTCCCACCTCCTCCTACTGACTCTCCCCAAGGTGCAAGCTGGGGCAGAGACGCAGAATGTGATACATCTCATTATAATCTGTGCCCCATGTAACTCCCCCAACTCCTCCTACTGACTCTCCCCAAGGTGCAAGCTGGGGCAGAGACACAGAATGTGATACATCTCATTATAATCTGTGCACCATGTAACTCCCCCAACTCCTCCTACTGACTCTCCCCAAGATAGCGCAGATGCAGCAAAGTTGGAGCAAACTGCGTTGATATATAGGTGCAGGATCAGAATGATTCCTTTTACACCAAAATTGCCTTCATACATAGACCCCTGTGTACACTTTCTGTTAGGAATGATTTAGATATTGTTCTGAGAGAAGAGAACAACTTAGCTATATACACCCCTCTTAAATATAGCCACTGTCTTTAAATTATGATTCCTTTAGAAGTTCTAAATAGGGACACTTCCATTAATTAAAATCTCCACCATTATCGCCAAATAAATGTGTACTAACTATGGCCAATGCTGTTCCCACGTTACATACAAATAATCTTGTCCTTTACTTTCTAACTTCTCATCCAATGCACATCATACAAAGAGATGGACTCATCACAAATGAGAAGCACCTCAAAGTACAGTACTTAAAATGAGAAACAAAAGCAGCGCTATCAATTATACTGTACTGCTGTCTACATCCAATTGTGCTATATATGTGCCTGTGTGTGTGTGTGTGAGTGCCTGTGTGCGTGTGAGTGGAGGGGAGCAGGGAAGGAGCTGTGGGTGTGTGTGTGTGAGTGCCTGTGTGCGTGTGAGTGGAGGGGAGCAGGGAAGGAGTATATATGTGCCTTAGGTATAGCTGTATTTGAACAGTACAGAGAGTAGAAAATATTAAGAGTTTCCAAGATCATTAAATTCAACATTAGAAAAATACATCTAACCTGAATAACACAGCGCAGCCTGAAGTCTGATGCGCAGCCTCACAAAACTTTCCCAAGTAACGCTTTGATCCCGCCGCGGCCAGCGGCGCGCGCCGCCACCAGCTGCTCGCTCCCGTTCTAGATGCCCCCGCTGGCTCCTTCCGGCGTGGCTGACTGCGTGCTGTGACGCGTCAGCCAGCCGGAGCTACAAGGAGCTTGTGAATTTGGCCAGTGTCGCGTCATGTGACATCCCAGCAGCCAATCCGGTTCCCCCCTCTGCTCCGATCCCCCTTCTGATTCCCCCCTCGATCCGATTTCCCCCTTCAGCTCCGATCCCCCTTTCCGATTCCCCCCCTGCTCCGATTCACCCCCCGTGTGTATTTGCGTGTG
This sequence comes from Ascaphus truei, assembly GCF_040206685.1. Lineage (NCBI taxonomy): Eukaryota > Metazoa > Chordata > Amphibia > Anura > Ascaphidae > Ascaphus > Ascaphus truei. The sequence continues at coordinate 306,664,269 of NC_134487.1, read as the reverse complement.
TGTGTGTGTGTGTGTGTGTGTGTGTGTGCGAGTGCCTGTGTGTGTGTGCGAGTGCCTGTGTGTGTGTGTGAGTGCCTGTGTGTGTGTGTGTGTGTGTGTGCGTGTGCGTGTGCGTGTGCGTGTGCCTGTGTGTGTGTGTGTGCCTGTGTGTGTGTGTGTGAGTGCCTGTGTGTGTGTGAGTGGAGGGGAGCAGGGAAGGAGCTGCCCGTGTGTGTGTGTGTGTGAGTGCCTGTGTGTGTGTGTGTGTGTGTGAGTGCCTGTGTATGTGTGAGTGGAGGGGAGCAGGGAAGGAGCTGCAGGTGTGTGTGTGTGTGTGAGTGCCTGTGTGTGTGTGAGTGGAGGGGAGCAGGGAAGGAGCTGCGGGTGTGTGTGTGTGTGTGTGAGTGCCTGTGTGTGTGTGAGTGCAGGGGAGCAGGGAAGGAGCTGCGGGTGTGTGTGTGTGTGTGAGTGCCTGTGTGTGTGTGTGTGTGTGTGTGTGTGTGTGTGTGTGTGTGTGTGTGTGTGTGTGTGTGTGTGTGTGTGTGTGTGTGTGTGTGTGTGTGTGTGTGTGTGTGTGTGTGAGTGCCTGTGTGTGTGTGAGTGGAGGGGAGCAGGGAAGGAGCTGCGGGTGTGTGTGTTTGTGAGTGGAGGGGAGTAGGGAAGGAGCTGCGGGTGTGTGTGTGTGTGTGAGTGGAGGGGAGCAGGGAAGGAGCTGCGAGTGCGTGTGTGTGTGAGTGGAGGGGAGCAGGGAAGGAGCTGCGGGTGTGTGTGTGTGTGTGAGTGGAGGGGAGCAGGGAAGGAGCTGCGGGTGTGTGTGTGTGTGAGTGGAGGGGAGCAGGGAAGGAGCTGCGGGTGTGTGTCCTCGTTTTTTTGTTACTTTGGCCGGCGGGGAGGGAGGAGGGAGCGGTGATGCGCGAGAGGCAGAAAATTTGTATCTCCCGCTCCCTACAGACCGCAAGTAGCGGTCAATTGCCTGTCAGCGCGCCGCCTGTCTGCAGTGCGGCGCGCTGACTGAGGGAGCGGGGCCTTAGCCTTAGGAATCTGATGTACGTGAAAAAGAGCATAAGAGGTTGCTCCAGAACCCGGCCTCCCAGAAGCCATAGCGAGAGGCGGCTGCTGTCACAGAGCTGTGCTGCAACACCGCCTGCCAAATCTAACACCTTCAAGGCACTTGTATTGTGTTTGCAGGTGCTGAGATCTGGCTGCGAGCTGCTAAATAGGAGCATTCCCGTCACAACAATAAGAGACTTACTGTATAGCACAAGCAAAAGATTGTGTGTGGAAGGTTAGGGAGTCAATACTGCAATATGCTCAGAGAAAAGGCAATTCCGTGCACAGTCTGCTGAGTAAGTGCAGGGAAACACACGGTGGGAAGCGCCACAGGACATGCGCCATGCACTTTGCAAGAACGTTTTCTCCGTCCACTTCTTGCAGAGCATAACTGCATTACTGTGTCACTGTCTGCAGTGTTATATGAGTTCTTTGTAATCAACACAAAGTGAAAAATATTCACTCATTAGCTCCATTCCTATGAAAAGTACCCCCAAAGTACCCCCAAACCGTGCTCATTGTTACAGACAATAGCAGAGACTGCAGACAATGCCTCACTAAGCAGAATATCAAATAACACCTTTCCAGGTCAGACACATGGGCGATACATTGTCTTATGGCGTAGCACTACTAAGTGTGTGTATATATGTATATACTGGATATTGTGTCTGGGTGATTGTGTAGATATAGTTATCGGGTGATACGATATGCATATATAGTCCGCTTAGCAATGTAACCTAAGTTAACGCCACATTAAGGGTAACAGTGTATCGTCGCAGGATGATAACGTAATGTTAAGCAAGGTTTCTCCCATAAAGAGCAGAGTGTTAACTAGAACAGACATTAATGACAGTGTCATACAAATGAGGTTCAACTACAGTTCATTACAGCCGCACTATGCGCTAATCGTTCTTTTATAGGTACTTGCCCTTTAAGGCGACCAGATGTCTCGGTTCAGCCGGGACAGTCCTGTTTTTTTAAGTTTGTCCTGTGTTTGAACATCAGAGCGGGGGGGGGGGGGGAGGGGGGCAGCAGAGAGCGGAGGATGCCGGCAGCGAGGAGAGCAGGAGGAGAGCGGAGGATGCAGGCAGGGAGGAGAGCAGGAGGAGAGCGGAGGATGCAGGCAGGGAGGAGAGCGGAGTATGCCAAGAGGGAGGAGAGCGGAGGATGCAGGAAGGGAGGAGAGCAGGAGGAGAGCGGAGGATGCAGGCAGGGAGAAGAGCGGAGGATGCCAAGAGGGAGGAGAGAGGAGGATGCAGGAAGGGAGGAGAGCAGGAGGATGCCGGCAGGGAGGAGAGCGGAGGATGCAGGAAGGGAGGAGAGCGGAGGATGCAGGAAGGGAGGAGAGCGGAGGCTGGGTCTGAATGCAGTTGCGGAGGCGTTGTTAGCTGTGGAGGGTGAAGGTGGGGGCGTGGTTAGCTGCAGAGGGTGAGGGCGGGGTTAGCTGCAGAGGGTGGGGGGTGGTTAGCTGCAGAGGGTGGAGCGGGATGACGCCGGAGGAGAGAGCACAATGTCGCCGGAGGAGGGAGCGCGATGTCGGCAGAGGAGAGAGCGCGATGTCGGCGGAGGAGGGAGCGGGATGTCGGCGGAGGAGGGAGCGCGATATCAGTGGAGGAGGGAGCGGGATGTCACCGGAGGAGAGAGCGCGATGTCGGCGGAGGACAGAGCGGGATGTCGCCGGAGGAGAGAGCGGGATGTCGGCGGAGGAGAGAGCGCGATGTCGGCGAAGAAGAGAGCGCGATGTCAGTGGAGGAGAGAGCGGGATGTCGCCGGAGGAGAGAGCGGGATGTCGGCGGAGGAGAGAGCGCGATGTCGGCGAAGAAGAGAGCGCGATGTCAGTGGAGGAGGGAGCGGGATGTCGGCGGAGGAGGGAGCACGATGTCGTGTGAGAGAGCGCGATGTCGGCGGAGGAGGGAGCGCGATGTCGCCGGAGGAGGGAGCGTGATGTTGCCGGAGGAGAGAGCGCGATGTCGGCGGAGGAGAGAGTGCAATGTCGGCGGAGGAGAGAGCGCGATGTCGGCGGAGGAGAGAGCGTGATGTCGGCGAAGGAGAGAGTGCGATGTTGGCGGAGGAGAGAGCGCGATGTCAGCGGAGGAGGGAGCGCGATGTTAGTGGAGAAGAGAGCGTGATGTCGGCGAAGAAGAGAGCGCGATGTCAGTGGAGGAGAGAGTGGGATGTTGCTGGAGGAGGGAGCGGGATGTCGCCGGATGTCGGCGGAGGAGGGAGCGGGATGTCGCCGGATGTCGGCGGAGGAGGGAGCGGGATGTCGGCGGAGGAGGGAGTGGGATGTCAGTGGAGGAGGGAGCGGGATTCGTGTGAGAGAGCGCGATGTCGCCGGAGGAGGGAGTGCGATGTCGGCGGAGGAGAGAGCGCGATGTTGGCAGAGGAGAGAGCGCGATGTCGGCGGAGGAGAGAGTGTGATGTCGGCGGAGGAGAGAGCGCGATGTCGGCGGAGGAGGGAGTGCGATGTCGGCGGAGGAGAGAGCGCGATGTTGGCAGAGGAGAGAGCGCGATGTCGGCGGAGGAGAGAGTGTGATGTCGGCGGAGGAGAGAGCGCGATGTCGGCGGAGGAGAGAGTGTGATGTCGGCGGAGGAGAGAGTGCGATGTTGGCGGAGGAGAGAGCGCGATGTCGGCAGAGGAGAGAGCGCGATGTCGGCGGAGGAGAGAGCGCGATGTCGGCGAAGAAGAGAGCGCGATGTCAGTGGAGGAGAGAGCGTGATGTCGGCGAAGAAGAGAGCGCGATGTCAGTGGAGGAGAGAGTGGGATGTCGCCGGATGTCGCCGGAGGAGGGAGCGGGATGTCGCCGGATGTCGGCGGAGGAGGGAGCGGGATGTCGCCGGATGTCGGCGGAGGAGGGAGTGGGATGTCGGCGGAGGAGGGAGTGGGATGTCGGCGGAGGAGGGAGCGGGATTCGTGTGAGAGAGCGCAATGTCACCGGAGGAGGGAGTGCGATGTCGGCGGAGGAGAGAGCGCGATGTCGGCGAAGAAGAGAGCGCGATGTCAGTGGAGGAGAGAGTGGGATGTTGCTGGAGCAGGGAGCGGGATGTCGCCGGATGTCGGCGGAGGAGGGAGCGGGATGTCGCCGGATGTCGGCGGAGGAGGGAGTGGGATGTCGCCGGATGTCGGCGGAGGAGGGAGCGGGATGTCGCCGGATGTCGGCGGAGGAGGGAGTGGGATGTCGCCGGATGTCGGCGGAGGAGGGAGCGGGATGTCGGCGGAGGAGGGAGCGGGATGTCGTGTGAGAGAGAGGGTGGTGGGGGAGGGGTGAAGAGAGAAATAAGGCCTCGCTCAGACAGGCCGCGTGCGACGTGCGCGCGATCGTCACTCTTTGAGGCTAGCGGATGACAGTTGTCACACTAGAAACTGCTTGTGGCGGCAAACAACAGCTAAAATAACTCGTTCCTCCTCTGACGATCGGAGTTAAACACACATCGGGCGACTTCTGCTTCAAGGGTAACTTTGAGGTTCAACATTATATTATTTAAGCCACAGCTAAACTAAGCGTTACTCCAATCCCCGAAATAACGCTTGGCCAATGTCTGGAAGGGTGTAACGCCAAAATAAAGCAGGATTTAAATCGCATAACGACCTCCCAACATTAATTCTCCTTTATCTCTCCACTCGAGCTACAAACCGTAGAATCCGGCGTTACTGGCGTTATTTTCGCATGTAATTAGTTTTGCCGATTTCAGGTTAACTCAGGAATCCGAACGTCTAATCCTGTTTATAGAAACATCATTTCATGTTCCCTTGTGCATCCTAGCTTTTCTGTTATCTCTTTTCTTTGTTACATACTATACACAATGTTTTTCCCTTCCGTATTTATGCTACCCGGGCGTCCACGTGAATGTACGTTTCATTTACTGAATATAACGGCTGATCTTTGCTCCTCTCATCGCAAATAACAATGTTCAATCTTTGTAAGAAGGTTTCGCTTCTCTGTGGTTTTCTCCCAAGATTTATAGTATTCACCATCTCAAAAAATAATAAAACAAATAAACAATCAATTTGTATTATTTAGTAAATCTCAGAACGGGAAAGTTATAAAGTTACTGCCATTTAATCTGTAAAAGTCTTAAACCAGAGAGACAGGAAATGAGAAGACATCTGTCCCCGTACCGGCGGGCTGTCTTACCACGAGTTGCAGTCTATTTCCACGGATTCGCCTGGCGCGTACTCCTTCTTATTGTAGGTACACGGGCATGTTTCTAGAGTGATGCACTTCCTGTTGTGCCGAACCTAAAGATGAAAGGATGACATACAACATGAGTTCATACCACTAGGGCGGCGGCGTAACTACACTACCCAAACCCCTGCAATGCAGGCGGGCCCAGGAGCTGTGCCGGGAGTGGAGCGCCCTCACGCTAAGCCCCCTCCATGCCGGTGTACCCGTGTCCCGGTCACTGACAACTTTCAAGTCCGCCCACGTGGCCCCGGCTCAACCTAGCGGGACCCGAGGCCCCGCCCCACATTGCAAACAAGGCAAGGTAAGGGGGGGGGCGGGATTGGGTGTGAGAAGAGGGAGAATTGAGTGTGGGAGGAGGGTAAAAGAGTGAGAGTTAGAGAGGAGGGGGGATGAGTGAGAGGGGAGGAGTGAGAGAGTTAGAGAGGAGTGGGGGTGAGAGAGTTAGAGAGTAGGGGGGAGCACAGAGACAGAGATGGTGGGAGTTTGGGTGGAGGATGGCACAGAGACAGAGATGGTGGGAGTTTGGGTGGAGGATGGCACAGAGACAGACGTGGTGGGAGTGTGTGTGGAGGATGGCACAGAGACAGACATGGTGGGAGTGTGTGTGGAGGATGGCACAGAGACAAACATGGTGGGAGTGTGTGTGGAGGATGGCACAGAGACAGACATGGTGGGAGTGTGTGTGGAGGATGGCACAGAGACAGAGATGGTGGGAGTTTGGGTGGAGGATGGCACAGAGACAGAGATGGTGGGAGTTTGGGTGGAGGATGGCACAGAGGCAGAGATGCTGGGAGTTTGGGTGGAGGATGGCACAGAGACAGAGATGGTGGGAGTTTGGGTGGAGGATGGCACAGAGGCAGAGATGGTGGGAGTTTGGGTGGAGGATGGCACAGAGACAGAGATGGTGGGAGTGTGAGTGGAGGATGGCACAGAGACAGACATGGTGGGAGTTTGGGTGGAGGATGGGACAGAGACAGACATGGTGGGAGTTTGGGTGGAGGATGGCACAGAGACAGAGATGGTGGGAGTTTGGGTGGAGGATGGCACAGAGACAGAGATGGTGGGAGTTTGGGTGGAGGATGGCACAGAGACAGAGATGGTGGGAGTTTAGGTGGAGGATGGGACAGACACAGAGATGGTGGGAGTTTGGGTGGAGGATGGCACAGAGACAGACATGGTGGGAGTTTGGGTGGAGGATGGGACAGACACAGAGATGGTGGGAGTTTGTGTGGAGGATGGCACAGAGACAGAGATGGTGGGAGTTTGGGTGGAGGATGGCACAAAGACAGAGATGGTGGGTGTTTGTGTGGAGGATGGCACAGAGACAGAGATGGTGGGAGTTTGGGTGGAGGATGGCACAGAGACAGACATGGTGGGAGTTTGGGTGGAGGATGGCACAGAGACAGAGATGGTGGGTGTTTGTGTGGAGGATGGCACAGAGACAGAGATGGTGGGAGTTTGGGTGGAGGATGGCACAGAGATAGACATAGTGGGAGTGTGTGTGGTGGGTGGGACAGAGACAGAGATGGTGGGAGTTTGGGTGGAGGATGGCACAGAGACAGAGATGGTGGGAGTGTGTGTGGAGGGTGGGACAGAGACAGACATGGTGGGAGTTTGGGTGGAGGATGGCACAGAGACAGAGATGGTGGGAGTGTGTGTGGAGGATGGCACAGAGACAGACATAGTGGGAGTTTGGGTGGAGGATGGCACAGAGACAGAGATGGTGGGAGAGTGTGTGGAGGGTGGGACAGAGACAGACATGGTGGGAGTTTGGGTGGAGGATGGCACAGAGACAGAGATGGTGGGAGTTTGGGTGGAGGATGGCACAGAGACAGAGATGGTGGGAGTGTGAGTGGAGGATGGCACAGAGACAGACATGGTGGGAGTTTGGGTGGAGGATGGCACAGAGACAGACATGGTGGGAGTGTGTGTGGAGGATGGCACAGAGACAGACATGGTGGGAGTGTGTGTGGAGGATGGCACAGACACAGAGATGGTGGGAGTTGGGTGGAGGATGGCACAGACACAGAGATGGTGGGAGTTTGGGTGGAGGATGGGACAGAGATAGAGATGGTGGGAGTGTGTGTGGAGGATGGCACAGAGACAGAGATGGTGGGAGTTTGGGTGGAGGATGGCACAGAGACAGAGATGGTGGGAGTGTGTGTGGAGGATGGGACAGAGACAGAGATGGTGGGAGTTTGGGTGGAGGATGGCACAGAGACAGAGATGGTGGGAGTGTGTGTGGAGGGTGGGACAGAGACAGACATGGTGGGAGTTTGGGTGGAGGATGGGACAGAGATAGAGATGGTGGGAGTGTGTGTGGAGGATGGCACAGAGACAGAGATGGTGGGAGTTTGGGTGGAGGATGGCACAGAGACAGAGATGGTGGGAGTGTGTGTGGAGGATGGCACAGAGGCAGAGATGGTGGGAGTTTGGGTGGAGGATGGCACAGACACAGACATGGTGGGAGTTTGGGTGGAGGATGGCACAGACACAGAGATGGTGGGAGTTTGGGTGGAGGATGGCACAGAGACAGACATGGTGGGAGTGTGTGTGGAGGATGACACAGAGACAGACATGGTGGGAGTTTGTGTGGAGGATGGCACAGAGACAGACATGGTGGGAGTTTGGGTGGAGGATGGCACAGAGACAGAGATGGTGGGAGTTTGTGTGGAGGGTGCCACAGAGACAGAGATGGTGGGAGTGTGTGTGGAGGATGGCACAGAGACAGACATGGTGGGAGTGTGTGTGGAGGATGGCACAGACACAGACATGGTGGGAGTGTGTGTGGAGGATGGCACAGAGACAGAGATGGTGGGAGTTTGTGTGGAGGATGGCACAGAGACAGAGATGGTGGGAGTTTGGGTGGAGGATGGCACAGAGACAGAGATGGTGGGAGTTTGTGTGGAGGATGGCACAGAGACAGACATGGTGGGAGTTTGTGTGGAGGATGGCACAGAGACAGACATGGTGGGAGTTTGGGTGGAGGATGGCACAGAGACAGAGATGGTGGGAGTTTGTGTGGAGGGTGCCACAGAGACAGAGATGGTGGGAGTGTGTGTGGAGGATGGCACAGAGACAGACATGGTGGGAGTGTGTGTGGAGGATGGCACAGACACAGACATGGTGGGAGTGTGTGTGGAGGATGGCACAGAGACAGAGATGGTGGGAGTTTGTGTGGAGGATGGCACAGAGACAGAGATGGTGGGAGTTTGTGTGGAGGATGGCACAGAGACAGAGATGGTGGGAGTTTGTGTGGAGGATGGCACAGAGACAGAGATGGTGGGAGTTTGTGTGGAGGATGGCACAGACACAGAGATGGTGGGAGTTTGGGTGGAGGATGGCACAGAGACAGACATGGTGGGAGTTTGTGTGGAGGATGGCACAGAGATAGACATGGTGGGAGTTTGGGTGGAGGATGGCACAGAGACAGAGATGGTGGGAGTGTGTGTGGAGGGTGGCACAGAGACAGAGATGGTGGGAGTGTGTGTGGAGGATGGCACAGAGACAGACATGGTGGGAGTGTGTGTGTGGAGGATGGCACAGAGACAGACATGGTGGGAGTTTGGGTGGAGGATGGCACAGAGACAGAGATGGTGGGAGTTTGGGTGGAGGATGGCACAGAGACAGAGATGGTGGGAGTGTGTGTGGAGGGTGGCACAGAGACAGAGATGGTGGGAGTGTGTGTGGAGGATGGCACAGAGACAGAGAGGCACAGAGACAGAGAGGCACAGGGACAGAGAGATAGTAACTGTAATCAGATGCCTCTTAAACCATATTCTACACACAGTTTCCTTGCGTTTCCAAGGAGCTGGCTTGTGGGCATTGGTTCTTTTCATACATTTGTTTTTAGCATTCTAACTGTTCCTTTGCTCTGGAAGTGGCAGTGACAGCCAATGCTAACACAGTTATCTGGATAAACAATTATATTCCATTCAATGCATTATCTCACGGTGGCTTCGTTCTTAAAGTACTGGATTGTAAAACAGTAATCCTTGCTCCTAAGCCACAGGTAAAACAGGAAAAAGTCAGAGCACTGCAGCAAAAAGACTGAACTGGCAGCGGGTAAAATAAAAATCATTTAATGGGCATAAAGCAACAGAACATGAGCAGGTAAATGCTCTGACGCGTTTCGTGCTTCTACAGCACTTTATCAAAGAGTGTGTGCTCCTAAGCCCCATCGCAAGAAACAATTGTCTGACTCGCAGGCAGTATTGGGCTAGTGACCATATTCAAACATTGTCAATCCTGATGCCATAGTTTTTAGCTTTCTAAATTCACCATATCATAAGGGTTTTGACCTTTCTAGTTTACAATATACAGTATAAATTTAGTTGATCAATTTGTAACAGCCAGAATTGTGAACTTGTGAAATCTGTTCTTTAAAATCAAGAGCTTCGCCAAATATTCAGTCAATGTGCAATATCACGGAGATGCTAATTTGCGAGATTCTCTAAAATCGCTACACACACACACACACACACACACACACACATACACATTTATATATATTTTGCATAGCCAATTCACCAACCCCACACTGATGAGACCCATTAAGGTCGAAACGGCTGTCTGTGGGTGGTTTTCTGGGTATGCACCTTAACCCTGGCTGTGCTCATAGCTGTGACCATGCAGCAAGATTAAGCCTATAGGGAACCATATTAATGGTTTTGAAGCAAAAGGTGGCGCTGTGCTCATTTGCATGTCATTTCCCAGAATCCCTTGCTGCAGTGGAAACGCCGTGTGCTGGGTGATAATGGTGAAAGGCGGAGTTGCAGACCTGTCTAAGACATGCAGATGAGCATACAGGAATATTTCCATTTGCTATATATATATATACACACACACACACATACATATATACACACAGCCTGTTTCCCTCAAGATCTGGCGATATTTCGCTGAAAGGTTTGCAAAAGCTAAAACTAATTTCACAAGATTATTAACCCTCTGAAGCTTGGTGAAACATTTTGCAAGGAAGTGGAATTTTCAAAAAAGACGTTAAACTTCCAGCGACGGCGGTTTGTATATTTTTGCGCATATTTAAAAGGGAGTCGGAATAGGTAAATGGAGAGGTACTTTGGGCCCTTTTTGCTAAGTGGTGCTATTCCGTACGGCCCCTTCACGGTACAGACCACTCACGTGAATGAGCCATAAAGGGCTTTCTGTCGGCAGTGTCTTGTAGCGTGGCCCTGATAAGTAACATGGGACCTCATGCCTTCAACGAAATCAGATTGCTGAATGGTGCTCCCTCATTTTGGAGTAACAAAAATATATAAAAACAAATAGTTGCATTTCTCTGGTACCTTTAAGCTCCATTTCCTGATAAATTCAGCCACACATGAATATGGAGAAATGCAGAACGGAGGCGAGCCCACGTGTGAGTGCAAATAAGTGCAGTTTATGTATTGTAGACAAGTGCTCGGATCCTCCTCCTCTTCTCAGACCTTATATCACTGAATGTAAAGCACATGTCAGATTTCACATAAATCACACAATAAATAGCTTATTATTCTGAATATCAGTGGGTAGCCCTGATCTCTTCAAGACCTTTACATTGCATTTTACTGCCATCTAGTGGCTAAAAGAGAAAGTAAAGCTTGTAACAATTTCTCTATTTGAATTCTTTGGACCTGATTTGCTAAATGTGGTGAGGGATTTACAATGCACATTTTACATTCAGCACATGGTCATTGGGCTTTGTATTCAATATTCACTGAAACCCACAGGCATAAGTGTTTGTTCATAGGCAATAAAAACGTTTGCAAAATGTTTAACTATTCTTTGAAGGTCTGGCGTGGCCACTGTGTTACTGAGGTATCTGTCCTCTTTCTGTAAGCCACCAATTACCTCCTGTCCCTGAATGCTCACAGACTGAGGGGGGGTAAGGCGGGGTAGGGGAGGTGGGGGGGTTCACTAAGGTCTATTTTGGGTTAACGCACCGATGTAGGATTCAAGTCAATAGCAGTTAACACCATATTGGGTGTGTTATCCCACAATGGACACGTGTGTGTGTGTGTGTGTGTGTGTGTGTGTGTGTGTGTGTGTGTGTGTGTGTGTGTGTGTGTGTGTGTGTGTGTGTGTGTGTGTGCGTGTGTGCGTGTGTGCGTGTGTGCGTGTGTGTGTGTTAGAAATGATACACTGAAAGCTGCTACCTATAACGCATGTTATCAGCACCCTATTTTGTTGTTACAAGGTTTAGCACTGAATACATTATTGCTAAAATGAGTTTTCAATTGCACAGACCTGCTTTGTATATGTAACCCTTAGGCTGCGCTTATAGTGCCTGGCGACGCAACGCCGCGCCAAAACGAATACATTGAATCCGTCGCATGCGCTTACAGCAAGCGCGACGGCGATAGAGCAACGGAGCGAGCAACAATTTTTAAGTCAGTGAAATTTGATTTTGGGAGAGACAGTCGCCACATGTGATTGTCTCTAAACCAATCACGGAGCGCCTATTGCACTCTGCCCGCCCCCTTCGTGACGTCACTGGCCTTGTCGCCAGTAACGTCACTCAAAACTAAAGTTCAACTTTCGCCAGTGGAGACGGTAACGGGAGACGTCATCAGTCGCGTCGCCGGCAGCACGGCCTTAGAAAAGCACAAAGTGTCTCACTCCACTTTGCAGAAAGTTTTGCAAGTTTTTAATAAAAAGCACAAATTCATCAAATTTAACTGAAGACTAACCAGGCCAAACAACCACAAATTCCCCGGAATCTCATTTGCCAAAGTCTCCCAAAGTCCAAACCCAGGACACTTGTGCCCTGTTCCCACCTCCTGGACGATCGGAGCGTTCTCATCACATGTGCGGCAGCTGCCAACTTTTATGGTGATTTTAATCATTGAATGAGATCGGGAGTGTGGCTGTTTTACAAACATTTCACATGAGATCTGTCTGTTGTAACAAAGAGAAGGAGCACAAATGTTTTCCCCACCTCTAGTAATTATGTATTAGTTAATTAGTTACTAAACATACAAACAGAATATCTTAATTGAGCAATTGTACAGTATATGGATTATAACGGGAAAGACAAGTCTTCTAGAAATGTTTATATGCTAAAAGATTATAAACACCCTACTGTATAAAACATATTTGTAATTACAAATCGTATTGTTGAATTGATAAATATTACAAAAATAAGTGCAATAGTAAATTGTTTGTACAGTACAATGCTATGAATTGTTTTCCTCCAACAGATTAATAAGGTGATAAATAGTGACTAAAATGGATGATAATTACCTAAAAGAGTTACTTGATATCTATATAAAGTAAATAAAGGCGTGTTGTAAGTAATTGCAGTAAATGCGTCTAAACGTCGGGCGGCGAGAAGAAGTCTCTGCGCTGCGAACGCACATTGTTACAGTGTATCAACTAAACTGTTTCATGTGAAAACCTGCCGGGAAATCCCTGCAAGACGGACTGCAAATTTACAAAGAATATACAGTATATTTACCAGTTCTCCAATAAGGGAAATAGAGGGGCAATGTGGGACGGGGGCTGAAAAGAAATCGGAAGTGAGGCCTGAGACCCTTGGGTTTGAATTTGAGCTGCGCCATTATGCGAATCCAGTAAGTCTCTTGACCTCTCTGTGCCTTAAACAACCCATCTGTAAAACCGGGTAAAGGCAGCGGGACCGCACAGAAAACCAGATGTGCCTTTGAGTTTAGCCTTCTAGGGAACATAAATCACTTGTCACTTGTACAGTATGTGCATTGGATTAATTCCATCTGTCAATAGGAAGAAAAAAATCTTTAATTATCCAAGATTTACTCTAATTCAGTAGACAGCAGAGTACGGCGCATGGATGTATAAAGCATACACGGTGTATACAATGATTCAATCATACAATGGGTATATGACTCGCCTCTTTCAGAAACATGGATGTGAGACAGTATCTGTTACATCAGCATGGACTGTCATTCCTGCCCATTATATTTACAGAAAGGGGCTTTATTCTAGCAACACACTTTCCTAATAAGGGGAGGCACTAATTGGGGTTGCTTTGTAGCAAGTGGCAGATATATATATATATATATATATATATATATACACACACACACACTATAGCTCAATGCTGCCACCAAAATACGTTTAAGATGCTTAATTATTGTAAAACAGTTTTTCACTCATTGTATGCTTTGTAACTGCTCTTGTTTTGTCTTTTACTGGCTAATTAGCAGAAGTCTCTTATATGAGTCACTCTGCAAACCCCACTTCAGTATACAGCTCCCACCATAGGGGAGGTTCCCATATCCTGTGGGGCCTACAGTAGATGACAAACAAACCACTTACTATAAGCAGAGGGGCCGTTCATTCTGCCGGGATGCGTGAGGTTCATGCTGGCCCACTTAATGAGTCAGAGAAATTCAACCAACAACAACGTACCAATTAGCACCATATCCAGGTGTGTAAAACGTTATATCCCCGCTGCCGTCTGGCTAAAAGAGGTTTATTTACTTAAATCTCCTAGTTACAAAGATCGGGCAAAACTAGTGCAAGCAAACTGCCAGGGAAAACTCCAGGAGGCTATATACCTGCAGAACCAGGGGAAGTGTATGTACAGTATATACATATATTTATCTGTGACTGAAACCTATCCCTCCCCCCTGTGTAGTATGCGATTAATGACTACACTGGGGGGAGGGATAGGTTACAGTCACAGATAACATTCTTGCAGTGTATGCACTGTTTTTAAGTAAAACCCTTTGCTTGCTTTATTCATTGTAACATCGCCGGAAGAAGAGATCAGAGCATCTCGAAAGCTCGCACAAATAAAAGCATTTCGTTAGCCACAGAACGGTATCATCTATTCGTTTTTTAATATATATATATATATAAAAAGAAAAGAAAAAAAAGCGCCCAATCCTAGTGCATTACTGTATAAAAAAATGGAGGGAGAGAAGGTGCTCGGTGTATACTGAGTGTGAGGGAGTTACACAGGTAGGGGGGCAGTGAGGGAGAGAAGGTGCTCGGTGTATACTGAGTGTGAGGGAGTTACACAGGTAGGGGGGGCAGTGAGGGAGAGAAGGTGCTCGGTGTATACTGAGTGTGAGGGAGTTACACAGGTAGGGGGGGGCAGTGAGGGAGAGAAGGTGCTCGGTGTATACTGAGTGTGAGGGAGTTACACAGGTAGGGGGGCAGTGAGGGAGAGAAGGTGCTCGGTGTATACTGAGTGTGAGGGAGTTACACAGGTAGGGGGGCAGTGAGGGAGAGAAGGTGCTCGGTGTATACTGAGTGTGAGGGAGTTATACAGGTAGGGGGGGCAGTGAGGGAGAGAAGGTGCTCGGTGTATACTGAGTGTGAGGGAGTTACACAGGTAGGGGGGCAGTGAGGGGGAGAAGGTGCTCGGTGTATACTGAGTGTGAGGGAGTTACACAGGTAGGGGGGGCAGTGAGGGGGAGAAGGTGCTCGGTGTATACTGAGTGTGAGGGAGTTACACAGGTAGGGAGGGCAGTGAGGGAGAGAAGGTGCTCGGTGTATACTGAGTGTGAGGGAGTTATACAGGTAGGGGGGCAGTGAGGGGGAGAAGGTGCTCGGTGTATACTGAGTGTGAGGGAGTTACACAGGTAGGGGGGGCAGTGAGGGAGAGAAGGTGCTCGGTATATACTGAGTGTGAGGGAGTTAGACAGGTAGGGGGGCAGTGAGGGAGAGAAGGTGCTCGGTATATACTGAGTGTGAGGGAGTTAGACAGGTAGGGGGGCAGTGAGGGAGAGAAGGTGCTCGGTGTATACTGAGTGTGAGGGAGTTACACAGGTAGGGGGGCAGTGAGGGAGAGAAGGTGCTCGGTGTATACAGAGTGTGAGGGAGTTACACAGGTAGGGGGGACAGTGAGGGGGAGAAGGTGCTCGGTGTATACTGAGTGTGATGGAGTTACACAGGTAGGGGGGGCAGTGAGGGAGAGAAGGAGCTCGGTGTATACTGAGTGTGAGGGAGTTACACAGGTAGGGGACAGTGAGGGGGAGAAGGTGCTCGGTGTATACTGAGTGTGAGGGAGTTACACAGGTAGGGGGGCAGTGAGGGAGAGAAGGTGCTCGATGTATACTGAGTGTGAGGGAGTTACACAGGTGGGGGGGGCAGTGAGGGAGAGAAGGTGCTCGGTGTATACTGAGTGTGAGGGAGTTACACAGGTAGGGGGGCAGTGAGGGAGAGAAGGTGCTCGATGTATACTGAGTGTGAGGGAGTTACACAGGTAGGGGGGGCAGTGAGGGAGAGAAGGTGCTCGGTGTATACTGAGTGTGAGAGAGTTACACAGGTAGGGGGCAGTGAGGGGGAGAAGGTGCTCGGTGTATACTGAGTGTGAGGGAGTTACACAGGTAGGGGGCAGTGAGGGAGAGAAGGTGCTCGGTGTATACTGAGTGTGAGGGAGTTACACAGGTAGGGGGGGCAGTGAGGGAGAGAAGGAGCTCGGTGTATACTGAGTGTGAGGGAGTTACACAGGTAGGGGGGCAGTGAGGGAGAGAAGGTGCTCGGTGTATACTGAGTGAGGGAGTTACACAGGTAGGGGACAGTGAGGGGGAGAAGGTGCTCGGTGTATACTGAGTGTGAGGGAGTTACACAGGTAGGGGGGGCAGTGAGGGAGAGAAGGTGCTCGGTGTATACAGAGTGTGAGGGAGTTACACAGGTAGGGGGGCAGTGAGGGGGAGAAGGTGCTCGGTGTATACTGAGTGTGAGGGAGTTACACAGGTAGGGGGGGCAGTGAGGGAGAGAAGGTGCTCGGTGTATACTGAGTGTGAGGGAGTTACACAGGTAGGGGGGCAGTGAGGGAGAGAAGGTGCTCGGTGTATACTGAGTGTGAGGGAGTTACACAGGTAGGGGGGCAGTTAGGGAGAGAAGGTGCTCGGTGTATACTGAGTGTGAGGGAGTTACACAGGTAGGGGGGCAGTGAGGGAGAGAAGGTGCTCGGTGTATACTGAGTGTGAGGGAGTTACACAGGTAGGGGGGGCAGTGAGGGAGAGAAGGTGCTCGGTGTATACTGAGTGTGAGGGAGTTACACAGGTAGGGGGCAGTGAGGGAGAGAAGGTGCTCGGTGTATACTGAGTGTGAGGGAGTTACACAGGTAGGGGGGCAGTGAGGGAGAGAAGGTGCTCGGTGTATACTGAGTGTGAGGGAGTTACACAGGTAGGGGGGGGCAGTGAGGGAGAGAAGGTGCTCGGTGTATACAGAGTGTGAGGGAGTTACACAGGTAGGGGGCAGTGAGGGAGAGAAGGTGCTCGGTGTATACTGAGTGTGAGGGAGTTACACAGGTAGGGGGGCAGTGAGGGAGAGAAGGTGCTCGGTGTATACTGAGTGTGAGGGAGTTACACAGGTAGGGGGGCAGTGAGGGGGAGAAGGTGCTCGGTGTATACTGAGTGTGAGGGAGTTACACAGGTAGGGGGGCAGTGAGGGAGAGAAGGTGCTCGGTGTATACTGAGTGTGAGGGAGTTACACAGGTAGGGGGGCAGTGAGGGAGAGAAGGTGCTCGGTGTATACTGAGTGTGAGGGAGTTACACAGGTAGGGGGGCAGTGAGGGAGTTACACAGGTAGGGGGGCAGTGAGGGAGAGAAAGTGCTCGGTGTATACTGAGTGTGAGGGAGTGGCACAGGTAGGGGGGGCAGTGAGGGAGAGAAGGTGCTCGGTGTATACAGAGTGTGAGGGAGTTACACAGGTAGGGGGGCAGTGAGGGAGAGAAGGTGCTCGGTATATACTGAGTGTGAGGGAGTTACACAGGTAGGGGGGCAGTGAGGGAGAGAAAGTGCTCGGTGTATACTGAGTGTGAGGGAGTGGCACAGGTAGGGGGGGCAGTGAGGGAGAGAAAGTGCTCGGTGTATACTGAGTGTGAGGGAGTTACACAGGTAGGGGGGCAGTGAGGGAGAGAAGGTGCTCGGTGTATACTGAGTGTGAGGGAGTTACACAGGTAGGGGTCAGTGAGGGAGAGAAGGTGCTCGGTGTATACTGAGTGTGAGGGAGTTACACAGGTAGGGGGGGCAGTGAGGGAGAGAAGGTGCTCGGTGTATACTGAGTGTGAGGGAGTTACACAGGTAGGGGGGCAGTTAGGGAGAGAAGGTGCTCGGTGTATACTGAGTGTGAGGGAGTTACACAGGTAGGGGGGCAGTGAGGGAGAGAAGGTGCTCGGTGTATACTGAGTGTGAGGGAGTTACACAGGTAGGGGTCAGTGAGGGAGAGAAGGTGCTCGGTGTATACTGAGTGTGAGGGAGTTACACAGGTAGGGGGGGCAGTGAGGGAGAGAAGGTGCTCGGTGTATACTGAGTGTGAGGGAGTTACACAGGTAGGGGGCAGTGAGGGAGAGAAGGTGCTCGGTGTATACTGAGTGTGAGGGAGTTACACAGGTAGGGGGGCAGTGAGGGAGAGAAGGTGCTCGGTGTATACTGAGTGTGAGGGAGTTACACAGGTAGGGGGGGGCAGTGAGGGAGAGAAGGTGCTCGGTGTATACAGAGTGTGAGGGAGTTACACAGGTAGGGGGCAGTGAGGGAGAGAAGGTGCTCGGTGTATACTGAGTGTGAGGGAGTTACACAGGTAGGGGGGGCAGTGAGGGAGAGAAGGTGCTCGGTGTATACTGAGTGTGAGGGAGTTACACAGGTAGGGGGGGGCAGTGAGGGAGAGAAGGTGCTCGGTGTATACAGAGTGTGAGGGAGTTACACAGGTAGGGGGCAGTGAGGGAGAGAAGGTGCTCGGTGTATACTGAGTGTGAGGGAGTTACACAGGTAGGGGGGGCAGTGAGGGAGAGAAGGTGCTCGGTGTATACTGAGTGTGAGGGAGTTACACAGGTAGGGGGGGCAGTGAGGGAGAGAAGGTGCTCGGTGTATACTGAGTGTGAGGGAGTTACACAGGTAGGGGGGCAGTGAGGGAGAGAAGGTGCTCGGTGTATACTGAGTGTGAGGGAGTTACACAGGTAGGGGGGCAGTGAGGGAGAGAAAGTGCTCGGTGTATACTGAGTGTGAGGGAGTGGCACAGGTAGGGGGGGCAGTGAGGGAGAGAAAGTGCTCGGTGTATACTGAGTGTGAGGGAGTTACACAGGTAGGGGGGCAGTGAGGGAGAGAAGGTGCTCGGTGTATACTGAGTGTGAGGGAGTTACACAGGTAGGGGTCAGTGAGGGAGAGAAGGTGCTCGGTGTATACTGAGTGTGAGGGAGTTACACAGGTAGGGGGGGCAGTGAGGGAGAGAAGGTGCTCGGTGTATACTGAGTGTGAGGGAGTTACACAGGTAGGGGGGCAGTGAGGGAGAGAAGGTGCTCGGTGTATACTGAGTTTGAGGAAGTTACACAGGTAGGGGGGCAGTGAGGGAGAGTAGGTGCTCGGTGTATACTGAGTGTGAGGGAGTTACACAGGTAGGGGACAGTGAGGGAAAAAGGTATAAGGCGAGAGAGTGCCGTAGACAGCTATGAGTGGAGCACAGGAAATGTGCAGGTACAGTAACACAACCAGAGGGGGTGCAACGGTGCAACCTTGAACCCCTCAAAAATGTAATATATTTACCCGCCGTTACAGAGGCCGCTCTCCTCCCACAGCAATTAAACTGATTGCCGGGGGAATGAGCGGGGCTGCTGTGAGAGGAGTCTTCTCTGTCTACATCACAGCGTCATGTGATGCTGCATCATCATGGTGATGCGACATCACATGACAACGTGCTATTACGTGATGCAGTGACGTCATGATGCTATGATGTCATGGGACAGGAGGTAAAAACTTTGCACCCCCAAAAATAATTTTTGGTTGCACCCCTGAGCAGGGGCATAGCAAGAGAGGAAAGCTGCGTAGGGAGGAGCAGATGAGTGGAGAACCTTAAAGGTAAGGCTTGGTCCCCACTGGCTGCTGCAGCGCTCGCTATGTGGTGGCACAGCGGGGACAAGAGCCGCCTCTCAATGGGGCTGGGCCCACTGCGAGGGAGGGCCGGCGCGCTGCGAGGGAGGGCCGGCGCGCTGCGAGGGAGGGCCGGCGCGCTGCGAGGGAGGGCCGGCTGCGAGGGAGGGCCGGCGCGCTGCGAGGGAGGGCCGGCGCGCTGCGAGGGAGGGCCGGCTGCGAGGGAGGGCCGGCTGCGAGGGAGGGCCGGCTGCGAGGGAGGGCCGGCGCGCTGCGAGGGAGGGCCGGCTGCGAGGGAGGGAGGGCCGGCGCGCTGCGAGAGAGGGCCGGCTGCGAGGGAGGGCTGGCGCGCTGCGAGGGAGGGCCAGCGTGCTGCGAGGGAGGGCCGGCGCGCTGCGAGGGAGGGCCGGCTGTGAGGGAGGGCCGGTGCGTTGCGAGGGAGGGCCGGCGCGCTGCGAGGGAGGGCCGGCTGCGAGGGAGGGCCGGCTGCGAGGGAGGGCCGGCTGCGAGGGAGGGCCGGCGCGCTGCGAGGGAGGGCCGGCTGCGAGGGAGGGCCGGCGCGCTGCGAGGGAGGGCCGGCGCGCTGCGAGGGAGGGCCGGCGCGCTGCGAGGGAGGGCCGGCGCGCTGCGAGGGAGGGCCGGCTGCGAGGGAGGGCCGGCGCGCTGCGAGGGAGGGCCGGTGCGTTGCGAGGGAGGGCCGGCGTGCTGCGAGGGAGGGCCGGCGCGCTGCGAGGGAGGGCCGGCTGCGAGGGAGGGCCGGCTGCGAGGGAGGGCCGGCGCGCTGCGAGGGAGGGCCGGCTGCGAGGGAGGGAGGGCCGGCGCGCTGCGAGAGAGGGCCGGCTGCGAGGGAGGGCCGGCGCGCTGCGAGGGAGGGCCGGCGTGCTGCGAGGGAGGGCCGGCACGCTGCGAGGGAGGGCCGGCTGTGAGGGAGGGCCGGTGCGTTGCGAGGGAGGGCCGGCGCGCTGCGAGGGAGGGCCGGCTGCGAGGGAGGGCCGGCTGCGAGGGAGGGCCGGCTGCGAGGGAGGGCCGGCGCGCTGCGAGGGAGGGCCGGCTGCGAGGGAGGGCCGGCGCGCTGCGAGGGAGGGCCGGCGCGCTGCGAGGGAGGGCCGGCGCGCTGCGAGGGAGGGCCGGCGCGCTGCGAGGGAGGGCCGGCTGCGAGGGAGGGCCGGCTGCGAGGGAGGGCCGGCTGCGAGGGAGGGCCGGCGCGCTGCGAGGGAGGGCCGGCTGCGAGGGAGGGCCGGCGCGCTGCGAGGGAGGGCCGGCGCGCTGCGAGGGAGGGCCGGCGCGCTGGGAGGGAGGGCCGGCGCGCTGCGAGGGAGGGCCGGCTGCGAGGGAGGGCCGGCGCGCTGCGAGGGAGGGCCGGCGCGCTGCGAGGGAGGGCCGGCTGCGAGGGAGGGCCGGCGCGCTGCGAGGGAGGGCCGGCGCGCTGCGAGGGAGGGCCGGCTGCGAGGGAGGGCCGGCTGCGAGGGAGGGCCGGCGCGCTGCGAGGGAGGGCCGGCTGCGAGGGAGGGCCGGCGCGCTGCTAGGGAGGGCCGGCGCGCTGCGAGGGAGGGCCGGCGCGCTGCAAGGGAGGGCCGGCGCGCTGCGAGGGAGGGCCGGCGCGCTGCGAGGGAGGGCCGGCTGCGAGGGAGGGCCGGCGCGCTGCGAGGGAGGGCCGGCTGCGAGGGAGGGCCGGCGCGCTGCGAGGGAGGGCCGGAGCGCTGCGAGGGAGGGCCGGCTGCGAGGGAGGGCCGGCGCGCTGCGAGGGAGGGCCGGCGCGCTGGGAGGGAGGGCCGGCGCGCTGCGAGGGAGGGCCGGCTGCGAGGGAGGGCCGGAGCGCTGCGAGGGAGGGCCGGCGCGCTGGGAGGGAGGGCCGGCTGCGAGGGAGGGCCGGCGCGCTGCGAGGGAGGGCCGGCTGCGAGGGAGGGCCGGCGCGCTGCAAGGGAGGGCCGGTGCGCTGCGAGGGAGGGCCGGCTGCGAGGGAGGGCCGGCGCGCTGCGAGGGAGGGCCGGCTGCGAGGGAGGGCCGGCGCGCTGCGAGGGAGGGCCGGCTGCAAGGGAGGGCCGGCGCGCTGCAAGGGAGGGCCGGCGCGCTGCGAGGGAGGGCCGGCGCGCTGCGAGGGAGGGCCGGCGCGCTGCGAGGGAGGGCCGGCTGCGAGGGAGGGCCGGCTGCGAGGGAGGGCCGGCTGCGAGGGAGGGCCGGTGCGCTGCGAGGGAGGGCCGGCGCGCTGCGAGGGAGGGCCGGCGCGCTGCGAGGGAGGGCTGGCGCGCTGGGAGGGAGGGCCGGCGCGCTGCGAGGGAGGGCCGGCGCGCTGCGAGGGAGGGCCGCCGCGCTGCGAGGGAGGGCCGGCGCGCTGCGAGGGAGGGCCGGTGCGCTGCGAGGGAGGGCCGGCGCGCTGCGAGGGAGGGCCGGCGCGCTGCGAGGGAGGGCTGGCGCGCTGGGAGGGAGGGCCGGCGCGCTGCGAGGGAGGGCCGGCGCGCTGCGAGGGAGGGCCGCCGCGCTGCGAGGGAGGGCCGGAGCGCTGCGAGGGAGGGCCGGCTGCGAGGGAGGGCCGGAGCGCTGCGAGGGAGGGCCGGCTGCGAGGGAGGGCCGGCGCGCTGCGAGGGAGGGCCGGCGCGCTACGCAACACGTTTTTCTTCCAGACCCGAAAATTGAGATGGACACGGGCGACGAAGCGCTAGGCCACGCCCCCGATAGTTCAGCCAATTAGGGTGAACTTGCCGGGTGATGTCATAGCCGCGCCCCCGTCACTCCCCCCCCCCCCCGTTTTTCCCCCTGCAGCTCACTGCAGACCGGGGAATTCGGCTGCACGCACCGCCAGCCTCGCCGGCGCGCGTGCAGCGCAGGAAGCGGGACCGCAGCCTAAGGAGGATAACTTTGTAGGTGATCCAAACCTTGCTGGGAAGCCAGGAGAGCCCGTGTATAAGATACTAAAGTCATATAGATCTGATCCTTTCACATTAAACACAAACGTTACAGAAAGTGGCGGTATACCCCGGCGTCTTCTCCTTACCCGTCCGCCGGGGCACATGCACCCAGAGATGCAGCCGTGGCTCACACAGTCCAGGTCATAGTTTTGGCAGGTCTTGGCGCACTCTACCCCTCTTTCTGTGGGATTTCCAGCCGAACACACCAATTTATTCAACGGAGGTCTGCAGGTTAAACTTCTTTTTACTGTCAATTTAAAAAGAAAAATATTTGTTTATGTTTTAAACAACTCAGTGCACATGAAGACGTAACCTCTGAGGTGAAGCTCTGTACACTTTACTTTCATCTCTAGGCCACTAAATCTATCACAACCTACAACAACTGCGCTTTTCCCCAGGACCCCTATGGCTGCTAGCACTTAGATCTATAGTGTTTGCCCTATAAATATCCCAATCCCAAATGTATTGATGCAATGGATGTAATAAGTGAAATATAAACCCCTGGTGTTTAATAAAAGATAATTAAAAATAAAAAATTCTCAAGAAGAAATTAATTATACATAAAATGGGAATGAATTGAGCACAGTGATTAATTATTAACACTAATTGCTGTGGTTTTATCAGGAAGTTTGTTGCATATTTCTCGCACGGTGGGAGATTTTGTATAACTTATAACTTAAATTTGTGTCACTGTTTCACACTTCTAACAGACACACAGTAGACGTATTGTTGCTATTTTTGCTTGGGGAGGAGACAACTCGGCCAAACTCCTGACCTTTACTGAACTGTATAAATTTTATGTTCGCAAAATGTACTCGATTCCTATACTATAGTTACATTGTATACTTTACGCAGATAAAACTGAGTAGGACAATAACTGACACAGAGTATTATTGTGTTTGGCTGCTGAGTACAGACACAACATTATCAGCTTAGTGTTCATCTTTGCTAGAGATTATTAGCGGATACTTTAATATGTAAAAAAAAAATGAAAGCAAAATGATTTAAGTCCAGGATTGCTAAAAAATATATACATTTCTAAAATGCATAACAAACAGGATCACTGCGTGTGACCAGAGACAGTACCACAACTAACACATGGCTGTGTAACATCTTAAGTGTCACATATAAAGTGTCTGTGGAGTTAATATTGGAGTTAGAATTGGATGTGAAGAAAACAAGAAGATCTGGACTCTGCACTTCAACAACAACAACTCTGCAACTGTGAGAACGTTGCTTTCTAAACGCTGTGATCATCTGTACTCTTCCTATCCCCCAATACCTGGGACCTCTCCCCTCCCACCTCTCTCCCTGCCTCTCATCATACCCTCCCAGGCCTGATTTATACACCTCTCTCACCTCCTACTCCTCATCTCCCCCAATACCTGGGACCTCTCCCCTCCTACCTCTCTCCCTGCATCTCATCAGACCCTCCCAGGCCTGATTTATACACCTCTCTCACCTCCTACTCCTCATCTCCCCCAATATCCGGGACCTCTCCCCTCCTACCTCTCTCCCTGCATCTCATCATACCCTCCCAGGCCTGATTTATACACCTCTCTCTCACCTCCTACTCCTCATCTCCCCCAATACCTGGGACCTCTCCCCTCCCACCTCTCTCCCTGCATCTCATCAGACCCTCCCAGGCCTGATTTATACACCCGCTCTCTCACCTCCTACTCCTCATCTCCCCCAATACCTGGGACCTCTCCCCTCCCACCTCTCTCCCTGCATCTCATCATACCCTCCCAGGCCTGATTTATACACCTCTCTCTCACCTACTCCTCATCTCCTCCAATACCTGGGACCTCTCCCCTCCTACCTCTCTCCCTGCATCTCATCATACCCTCCCAGGCCTGATTTATACACCTCTCTCACCTCCTACTCCTCATCTCCCCCAATACCTGGGACCTCTCCCCTCCCACCTCTCCCCCTGCATCCTCCCTATTGCTTTTTCTTCGCGCCTTTGTAAACTTTTCTGTTCTCTTCATTATTTATACACCTCTTACAAATCCTCCATTCACACCCTTTCTCTCGCTCTCTCTATTCCTCCTTTTTGCTGCTGGGGATATCTCTCCTAATCCTCCACCCAGCTATACACACACCTGCTCTCACCCACGCCTCCCTGCCACCTCTTCCCCTGCTAATGGTGTTAACCTATCTGATTTAATACTGACTAACCTTAAAACTCGCCCAACAAATCAAGCATCCCATTAGCCTGCACTGATGGCTACTGTCCCACACCCACAGTCGCTCCTACCACCCACTGTGACCAAGCACTGCCATCTACTGCACCTATCCCCTCACCTGCTGTCTCTGTAACTCTCCCATTAAACCTCTTAGATTGTAAGCTCTTCGGGGCAGGGATTTCTTTTCCTATTGTCTGATTTTGCTGCACTTATTGTATTATTATAATTCCCTGTACTGTATTCTTTGTGAAGCGCTGAGTACACTTTGGTGCTATATAAAGATATACATACAGTAGCACACACCATAACATACAGTAACATACACCGTAACATCCAGTAATACATAGTAACATACAGTGACATACACTAACACATACAGTAGCACACAACGTAACATACAGTAATACATACAGTAACATATACAGTAACACACACCATAACATACAGTAACATACACCGTAACATCCAGTAATACATAGTAACATACAGTGACATACACTAACACATACAGTAGCACACAACGTAACATACAGTAATACATACAGTAACATATACAGTAACACACACCATAACATACAGTAACATACAGTAACATACACCGTAACTACAGTAATACATAGTAACATACAGTGACATACACCAACACATACAGTAGCACACAACATAACATACAGTAATACACACAGTGACACATACAGTAGCACACACCGTAACACAGTAACACACACAGTAGCACACATCATAACATACAGTAACACACACAGTAGCACACACAGTAGCATACAGTAACACACACAGTAACACACACAGTAACACACAGTAACACACAGTAACACACACCCCCTTTTCTCATTTGATGTATTCCGCAGGTATTCTCAGAGGTTAAAGAAAAGGAAAGTTGAAACAAACGATACGTGTATCGCTCGGTTTTGCTGTGAGAATTGCTGGTATCGAGAGACAAGGAGTAAATGTAACCCCAGGAATTAGTTAAACCCCTTACCCTTAAAGAAGGAGACGTCCCTCCCCACAGATTGTACGATTTGTAAATGAACTTCGGGACAAGATCAGGAATTGGCCCCGAGTAGAGTTGTTTATTAATTAATGGATATAGTGCAAGAAAGCCTTTGCAGAGGATGTCTGCGGGACAGCATAGGGAGGACACGATGCGGGCGCCCGCGCACAGCGGGTCCTCAGCCTTAGAGAGGACACCACTTATTGTCAATATGGTATTGACAGTTGGACATCGTCTTCCCATTTTAAGCTCTGGACGGGCCCAATGTCAAAACACCATGCACTGGGCCCCCCAACAGTACCAGCAGAAAGATCGGTTCTGGAAGGTTGGCCCATACGGAGAACATTTACATGAATAATTGCTTCTGTTCATTATTGCTGCATCATGAAAACAATTATTTCTTCCGCTGTTTAGCGCTGCGTCAGCAAAACGATGAGTTCTCCCGTTTCTAGCGTGACCTTCAGATATACCCGGTCAGTGGGCACATTCCTACTAAGATGCTCACGCTCCGCTAAGCACAGAAGTTAACACCATCAGCACAAGTGAATACACTCACGTGACTGAAAATATGGCGGCACTTTATTTAACTGGTAATTTGGTCCTGGTTTTATATTAGCAACAAAGTCATTTACTAAGGTTTTCCCTGTTTGATTTGCGTAAAAAAAAGTTTGTGTTTTATTTTTATTTTTTAACTGTAAGGATATACTGTAAATGCATTAATGAATCTAATAAACATTTTGCGACTGTCCAAAAGTGGAGAATATTTTTGACAGACCCTTTCTTACAGTTAATTTATATGGAACTGAAACACAGAACAGATTTCGACTGTTCCAACCTCTGGCCAATGACCCATACATGACTGAAATGTAAGAGCCGCCTTAAAAAGAAGTGTGCTCTCCACACGGGCGCAGCTGTATTTCCAGGGACAATAAACATGTGTATACAAATATGCTGCAATGCTATTTGTTATTTCTGGCATCTGATTTTTAAATGAAAAACTGTGAAATGCTCCTTGGCAGTTCTGCACAGACACTTACATTTCGGCTGGCCAGTGACTGACAAGGTTGGCTAAACAGCTGAGTTTACTCAGACATCCAAGTTTGCTATTTTAGAAACTGGTGGCACGGTTCCCAAAAGCAGCTTCTGGTGTCGTAGCGAAGGCAAAAGAAGACGAGGCTCCGTTTGGTTTGGAAGATCAAAGTCTGTTTCTTCCGTCGGTTTCTGCATCGCAGAGATTTTCATTATGAATGAAATACAAAAACATAACTAAGTACAGCATCACTTGCAGCAAAGGGAGTAACGAGTGTGAGATGATGTAATGCCACAAGGTATCGCATCTCATCAGTACAGTGTATCATCAAGGAAAGAGAGGTTCCACAGCCGGGCTGCTGTCCCGTGAAATAAGCAGGGAGTGTGGTCAGTGGCAAAGCTAGGGAGAGGTCAGATAATAAAG
Source organism: Ascaphus truei (assembly GCF_040206685.1). NCBI lineage: Eukaryota > Metazoa > Chordata > Amphibia > Anura > Ascaphidae > Ascaphus > Ascaphus truei. The sequence goes on along the minus strand of NC_134487.1, from coordinate 306,637,694 downwards.
CATCAGGCCTGCCCTGCGACCGCTAATATCTGGGGTTGCATGGTGCTGCAAGTCACTTGGGGGCATGACTTGCCTGAGATGGGCAATGATTGGTACATTCAGCCAATCACGGACAAGTCTGGGAAACCCCACTGCAGTACCGTGACACCCCGATTCTCAACTTCCCAAATCTTATCATTCCTCCCTGTCCTGGGGAGTCAACGAGGAGATTATTCTATTGCTTACAGACATTTAACTATTGCTAATATTAATAACTTTATTTATGTAGTGCTTTTCTCCCAATGGGACTCAAAGCGCGTCACAATTACAAAAAAGGGAAAAATAAGAAAAGATTTGAGGTTATAAAAGATACAACACAGGATGGGACGGTACTGTAGTTATTAAATACCGGACAGGTTGTGGGTCAGTAATGAAATGCCTGGATAAGCAGGTAGGACCTGAGCCTATTTGTATAGACTCCCAGAGAGTGGCCTCTCGCACTGTATGAGGCAGGCAGTTCCAAAGAGTTGGAGCAGCGAGGCTAACAGGTCGGGCGCCCAAGGAAGTCACAGGGATTCTGGGAAATGTTAGGAGTCCTTCACCTGCAGATGGAAGTGAGAGAGTGGGAGTGTAGGGAACTAGAAGCTCTCAGATAGCTGGGAGCCTGGGCATGTAGGGCTTTGAATGTCATCAAGCCAATCTTTGCCATTTTACAGGCAACCAGTGCATAGAACGGAGAACAGGTGTCATGTGGCAAGATTGGGTCTGGTTAGGTAACGTGGCCCAGCGTTCTGCAGAACCTGCAGGCTGTGCAGCTCTTTTTCCGGAAGTCCCAGTTAGAGCGCATTGCAGTAGTCCAGGCGTGAAGATACAAGGGCATGGACAAGCGTAGTAAGATCCTCGGGGGGAGGGGGGGTATAGTGTTTAATCCTCACTATGTTCTTTAGGTGGAAGAATGAAGATTTGATCACAGCTGACACCTGATTTTAAAGGGTCAAATCACAGTCAAAGACACCACCAAGATTCCGCACAAGGACAGAGTTTAACAGCTGGGAACCCCCAATCTTAAGGCCAGTTGTGATGGTAGAGGTAGAACTTAGCTTATTTTAAATAAATGCTTTTAAAGCCCGCCACTACCCTTACCTGTCAATGATATAATGTATTTATTTATGTTTGTACAGTTTATTGTAGCAGTCTTATATATGTTCCAGTGTAGAGACCTGTAGGGGTTTACTCTCTTGCAAACTGAGCTGTAATCCCATCAGAGTTTGGTATTGTAGGCCTGGACCCTGCTGGGATTAGGCCATGGTTGAGGAACCAGAGAGAGGTCGACCACCTGCTGAGGGGACTTGCTCTGCCAGAAAGCTGTAAGCCCTGGGGCTGTATGTGTGTGGTTTGTCTGTGGAAGGGGCTTGTATCAGCATTGTCCGGACCCACCTTCAACCCCAGTAATCTCATCAACCAAGTCTAGGGCCGTGTGCAGAGACCAGAAACATTCATCCTACCCAGACTAGCTGGCGTCTCCTCGATTGAGACAGGGGTATAAATATGCCTTCTCCCCCGCCTCAAGAGAGTCATTCTGGACTGCATATTCTTTATGAAGGCTGTGTGCTGACAGGGGACTGGCAGAGCCCCTGTACAAAATCAGGGAGAGCAGAGATCATGAAAAATGAAAACAAAAGAAACACACAAATAGTGCAATCCTGTCTGGAAAGTAGGGACTATAAGCACAGCTCCTAATGGTTGAACACTCACATTCCAAAAGGGCAAACATATCCTAAGTCCCACAGGTAGTTTGTTGAATAGGCTATAATGTGGGGCCCACAGGTATAATTATAAACATGCAGCCCAAAAAACAAGGAGACGTAGACAAAAATAATGTGGTTGATAGAGATATATTGTAGATAACACAAAGGTAGGCAATGGCAACTTACAGGGAAGCCCCATGCAAGGGTATTGTACGAAAGACCATGGAGTTGTGTCCAGTAATTAACGTTCGTGTACCGACGGTTGTGGAGCTCCTGCAGGGAAGCCAGTGCACTTGCGGCTCCCTGCGATGTTTGCCGGGGCTTACACTTCCATGTTCCGATGCCTCACGTCATTGGCATCTGCAAGCAATGACGTTAGTCCTCGGGCACCTCCTCTCCAAGTCAGTCAGGGATCCGGACTCATTGGCGTTTCGCTGGTTAGCTTCGTCAGGGGTCCGCGATTCCCTGACATTGCATGTATTCCCTTAAATGCTGTTTACTAGCCAATCAGGGACATGTTCAGTATACAGCATTGATCAGTATACTCTCAATGATACTCCAGATTATAAACCAATATGTTTACGCGTGGAGTCTTGACTGAGGATGAATTTTTATATCTTTGGAGGAATAAACCTGTCATACCGGTGTTTTATTTCCTCCCAAAGATACATAAGAATTTGCAAGAACCTCCAGGAAGGCCCATTATATCGGGCATTGGTTCTATTAAAGAAAAATGTATCTGAGTATATAGACCTCTTCCTTTGCAAATATTCCCCAGAGGTTAAATCATATTTGAGGGATACTATGCAGATACTAGACATCTTGAGTAAAACCAAATGGGAGGAAAGCTATATATTAGTCACATCAGATGTTACATCCCTTTACACCTCTATAATCCATGATCAAGGATGTGAAGCTATCTGCAAAATGTTAATTAGCGACTCCAGTCTCCTGGATGAACAAGTACGTTTTTTATTAGACAGCATCTCGTTTATCTTGGAACACAACAACTTTTCTTTTAATGGCAGTTTGTTTCTGCAAAAATGTGGAACCAGGTTCGCACCAAGTTATGCTAATCTTTTTATGAGTATCTACAAATCAGAAACCATCTGGTCCCGTACCCATTTGGTGCGAACCTGGTCCTGTGGAAGAGATACATAGACGACATCTTTTTTTATTTGGAAGGGGGATCTTATTAACTTAGATTTATTTTTAAAGTAACTTAATGATAATTCCCTAAACCTAAGATTCACAAGTAAATGGAACGCCAAGCAGGTGGCATTTTTAGATTTGGTGATTTATATCGAGGATAATGAGATTCAAACAAAAAACTTTTTTTTAAATGTAGACGCGAATAATTATATTTTAAAATCTAGCTGTCATCAACCGGGCTGGATTAGTAACATCCCGTTCGGACAATTAAAACGTATTAAAAGGAACTGCAGCAAAGTTGTTATATACTAAAGTCAAGCAGAAATCCTGAAGAAGAGATTCTCTGGACAGAAAATATATTATGTCTACAATAGAACAGGCTATGAAAAAGACTGACGAAATTCAGCATGATTTATTACTGAAACCAAGAATAGAAAAGGGACATAAGCCAGAGTTTCAAACAGCCTCTATCACAAGGTACAATCGGAAGGCAATAGATATAAAGAATATTATTAATAAATGCTGGCACATTTTGAAAGAGGATCTGATCCTTTGGAATGTTATCGAACATAAGCCAAAGGTTATATTTAGAAAAGCTCCTAATTTTAAAAATAAGCTAGCACCTAGTGCTTTCAGGGATAATAACACAAAAAATGGATGGCTTACCAAACCAGTAGGTTTTTATAAGTGTATTACTTGTAAGGCCTGTTCTTTTGGCTCTACCGAGAAATTACATTTCAAATCCAACAAAACTGGGGAAACTTTTAAAATGCTACAGTTTGTTAACTGTAAGACTAAATATATTGTTTATATTACAACGCTAACCCAACTGGACTTAAATACAGAGCTACTGAGTGCATCGACCAGTACTGGAGAGGGGGGGACAGAGGGGGGACAGAGGCAAAAGATTTATCCAAAGAGAAAGTTATTAGATTTTCAAATTGAAAACTCTTAAACCCAACGGTCTAAATATAGATATTGATATCACTGCATTGCTTTGATTTTACATCCCTGGTTTTTATCCCTTTTTATATATTTAATATCTATTTTTTAAGTATTTTTAAAGCATTTTTAAACCCCTTTTTTTAGTCATCTTTAATTTACATTTTATTCTTCCTCTTTTATTATTATGTGCTTGGTTGTTCTCAGTCACATTTACTATCATCAATACTGTTTTACCAATATTATTTGATGTTTTCTATTATTAATGGTTATTTACTGTATGGCTCCTTAGGAGCCGGCTGCTTCATATACATATTTATTCTATATATGTATATTATGTGTTTGCCGGACAAAAAGCAGAAAGCATCTGGTAAGTTGGCTCCGGGGACGTCATTTGCTGCAAGCGCACTGGAGCCGCAAGCGCACTGGAGCCGCAAGTGCTCGGCTTCCCCGAAGGAGCTCCACAACCGTCGGTACACGAACCTTAATTACCGGACACAACTCCATGGTCTTTCGTACAATACCCTTGCATGAGGCTTCCCTGTAAGTTGCCATTGCCTACCTTTGTGTTATCTACAATATATCTCTATGAACCACATTATTTTTGTCTACGTTCCCTTGTTTTTTGGGCTGCATGTTTATAATTATACCTGTGGGCCCCACATTATAGCCTATTCAACAAACTACCTGTGGCACTTAGTATATGTGTGCCCTTTTGGAATGTGAGTGTTCAACCACTAGGAGCTGTGCTTAGAGACCCTACTTTCCAGACAGGATTGCACTATTTGTGTGTTTCTTTTGTTTTCATTTTTCATGCTTACACCGGGTCTCTGCGCTCCCTGATTTTCTGCTATCACGGCTACGGAGAACCACCAAGGAAGGTCCACTGAGGGTTGAGCTAAACTACCAGTGTCTGTATTGAAGGTTTTATTTCATTGAATATTTATATTGACTCACTTTATCTGCACTAATTGAGCAGTACTGTGCACTGTTAAGTGGTGTTGACCCTTTTAAGCATTTGCACAATCTAACGGGAGCGCCGGGTGAATATTTGACGTTAGCTAGAGCCCCCGTAAAGGAAGAGCTGACAGGGAGTCAGCAGAGAGGAACGGAGGAGACCAAGTACAGGGGTCTGGAGCATCCGGTGTTGCTGTGGTCTGTGTGTGCAGCGTTGGCTGGAGCTGTATGGAGTGAAGCAATGTCGGGGAATTTAACATTGCTAGCCAGTGGAGAGCAAGGCAGTGCTGCCCATACTACCGAGGACAGCGGCGCAAGATGGGAACACATATAGGTCTAAGCTTCCAAACGGAGGTCCCCACAACTAGGACTTTAGGTTGTTCCCCCAGTTACCCCAGTTGGGCGAGTTCGTGTGTCTTTTATGTACTGGAAGTTTGTAGAAATGTTTTCCAATAAATTCACTTTTGTTAAACTCTGTAGTCCCGTCTGCAGGGAGCACAGAAAAATTTTGGTAAACACGGGGACGATTACATCAACACAGCCTAAGAGAGGGTGTGTTGGGACTGGGTCCAAATCATAGGTAGTGGGACACAACCCTTGGATTGTTTGCACAATGTCTTCTACATCCAGATGGTCAAAGCTAGTCCATAAAGCCAGAGACCCTGCATTTTCAAGCCTGGAACCCTGACACTTATTAGGCTGAGTCCATGGTGACTCAGCCTGTGCGAGGCGTGCTGAGGCTGAGGGAAAGCGAGTGCTTTCCCTGGCCTTGGTTAGCGCGCCATCCGGGGGCGTGTCGGGGGGGCGGGCCAGTGACGTCATGGAGCTGGTTCGCCCTCATTGGCCAAACCGGTCACGTGACCGGCCCTGCGCTCCCAAGAGCGTGAAAATGTAAAATTTTCATAAGACACGCTTCTGCATGCTTGCGTAAGCGTAAGCGAGCCCCTGCTAAAGCCGCTCTCATTGCGGCTGCAGGGGCTCACTGCCGAGCAGCAGCACGCCTCAGCACGGGTCAGCGCATAAGCGCTGACCATGCCCGAAGCTTTAGGTAGCACAGTCAGAACCTGGATACTTAATCAAAGAAGAAGAGCGGGAAATCATCACAACGTGACTGTGAAAAGGCTTCACCAACCCGCAGACATGCTGGTTTGCAGAGCCTCTCCATGGGGCGGAACAGCTGAGATGGTCTATTGTCCGCTGCCGTGATCTCACAAGACAGGAACTCTGACATCTTACTAGAAATGGGGGACTTCCATATGATAATTATTATTCAACACTTACTTGGACAGTTTTATCCCCACGCAGTGTAAAGATTTCCCATTTAAATACTGTACACTAACAAAGAGTTAATTCGGGTCGAGGGTCACTAAATCACTGTTAGGGCTGCAGAAGATTACCCGAGATGCAAAGTTTTGTGTGAAAGATCATGTGACCAGGCAGGCACTAGATACACTGCTAGGTACACTACTATAGAGAGGGCAAAGGGGAGTGCCAGAGCCTGTCTCAGAAGAGGAAGGGGATGTGACTTTGTAAATGGTTGCTATAGAAACAGGTTTTTTTAATGCTACCAGTATTTTCTTATAGTACAGACCTGATTTATTTTAAAAACACACACACATACACACGTAGGATATTGCTTTAACTGCAGCTTTACGTCTTGTACTATGTTTTAGCGCTGATAATTAGGATGCACAAAACAGCGTATGATTAATATTGCTCCTAACTTGGAATGAATGATATTTAGTATCACTTGATACACAAACTCGTTTACATTGGAAAGATACTAACCTCGGGGGGAGGGCGGATTGAAGAAAGCGTCTGGTAAGTTGTCTCCCGGGAAGTCATTTGCACTGCAGCGCATCAGCCCGTCCTCACAGTAACTGCACACAGAGCAACAAGACATGTAAACAGTGCATGTTACCCCCATTACACCGCGACGCCTGTCACATGTAAACAGTGCATGTCACCCCCATTACACCGCGAAGCCTGTCACATGTAAACAGTGCATGTTACCCCCAATACCCCGAAGCCTGTCACATGTAAACAGTGCATGTCACCCCCATTACACCCCGAAGCCTGTCACATGTAAACAGTGCATGTTACCCCCATTACACCGCGACGCCTGTCACATGTAAACAGTGCATGTCACCCCCATTACACCCCGAAGCCTGTCACATGTAAACAGTGCATGTTACCCCCAATACCCCGAAGCCTGTCACATGTAAACAGTGCATGTCACCCCCATTACACCCCGAAGCCTGTCACATGTAAACAGTGCATGTTACCCCCATTACACCGCGAAGCCTGTCACATGTAAACAGTGCATGTTACCCCCAATACCCCCGAAGCCTGTCACATGTAAACAGTGCATGTCACCCCCATTACACCCCGAAGCCTGTCACATGTAAACAGTGTATGTTACCCCATTACACCCCGAAGCCTGTCACATGTAAACAGTGCATGTTACCCCCATTACACCCCGAAGCCTGTCACATGTAAACAGTGCATGTTACCCCCATTACCCCAGAAGCCTGTCACATGTAAACAGTGCATGTTACCCCCATTACACCGCGAAGCCTGTCACATGTAAACAGTGCATGTCACCCCCATTACACCCCGAAGCCTGTCACATGTAAACAGTGCATGTTACCCCCAATACCCCCGAAGCCTGTCACATGTAAACAGTGCATGTTACCCCCATTACACCGCGAAGCCTGTCACATGTAAACAGTGCATGTCACCCCCATTACACCGCGAAGCCTGTCACATGTAAACAGTGCATGTTACCCCCAATACCCCCGAAGCCTGTCACATGTAAACAGTGCATGTCACCCGCATTACACCGCAAAGCCTGTCACATGTACACAGTGCATGTTACCCCATTACACCCCGAAGCCTGTCACATGTAAACAGTGCATGTCACCCCCATTACACCCCGAAGCCTGTCACATGTAAACAGTGCATGTCACCCCCATTACACCGCAAAGCCTGTCACATGTACACAGTGCATGTTACCCCCATTACACCACAAAGCCTGTCACATGTACACATTGCATGTTACCCCCATTACCCCCGAAGCCTGTCACATGTAAGCAGTGCATGTTACCCCCATTACACCGCGAAGCCTCTCACATGTAAACAGTGCATGTTACCCCCATTACACCACGAAGCCTGTCACATGTAAACAGTGCATGTTACCCCCATTACACCGCGAAGCCTGTCACATGTAAACAGTGCATGTCACCCCCATTACACCGCGAAGCCTGTCACATGTAAACAGTGCATGTCACCCCAATTACCCCCGAAGCCTGTCACATGTAAACAGTGCATGTCACCCCCATTACCCCAGAAGCCTGTCACATGTACACAGTGCATGTTACCCCCATTACCCCAGAAGCCTGTCACATGTAAACAGTGCATGTTACCCCCATTACACCGCGAAGACTGTCACATGTAAACAGTGCATGTCACCCCCATTACACCGCAAAGCCTGTCACATGTAAACAGTGCATGTTACCCCCATTACACCCCGAAGCCTGTCACATGTAAACAGTGCATGTCACCCCCATTACACCGCAAAGCCTGTCACATGTAAACAGTGCATGTTACCCCCATTACACCCCGAAGCCTGTCACATGTAAACAGTGCATGTTACCCCCATTACACCGCAAAGCCTGTCACATGTACACAGTGCATGTTACCCCCATTACCCCAGAAGCCTGTCACATGTAAACAGTGCATGTTACCCCCATTACACCGCGAAGACTGTCACATGTAAACAGTGCATGTTACCCCCATTACACCCCGAAGCCTGTCACATGTAAACAGTGCATGTCACCCCCATTACACCGCAAAGCCTGTCACATGTAAACAGTGCATGTTACCCCCATTACACCCCGAAGCCTGTCACATGTAAACAGTGCATGTTACCCCCATTACACCGCGAAGCCTGTCACATGTACACAGTGCATGTTACCCCCATTACACCGCGAAGCCTGTCACATGTACACAGTGCATGTTACCCCCATTACACCACGAAGCCTGTCACATGTACACAGTGCATGTTACCCCCAATACCCCCGAAGCCTGTCACATGTAAACAGTGCATGTTACCCCCATTACACCGCGAAGCCTGTCACATGTAAACAGTGCATGTCACCCCCATTACACCGCGAAGCCTGTCACATGTAAACAGTGCATGTTACCCCAATTACCCCCGAAGCCTGTCACATGTAAACAGTGCATGTCACCCCCATTACACCGCAAAGCCTGTCACATGTAAACAGTGCATGTCACCCCCATTACACCGCGAAGCCTGTCACATGTAAACAGTGCATGTCACCCCCATTACACCGTGAAGCCTATCACATGTAAACAGTGCATGTTACCCCCATTACACGCGAAGCCTGTCACATGTAAACAGTGCATGTTACCCCCATTACACCGCAAAGCCTGTCACATGTAAACAGTGCATGTCACCCCCATTACACCGCGAAGCCTGTCACATGTAAACAGTGCATGTCACCCCCATTACACGCGAAGCCTGTCACATGTAAACAGTGCATGTTACCCCCATTACACCGCGAAGCCTGTCACATGTACACAGTGCATGTCACCCCCATTACACCGCGAAGCCTGTCACATGTAAACAGTGCATGTTACCCCCAATACACCGCGAAGCCTGTCACATGTAAACAGTGCATGTTACCCCCATTACACCGCGAAGCCTGTCACATGTAAACAGTGCATGTCACCCCCATTACACCACGAAGCCTGTCACATGTAAACAGTGCATGTTACCCCCATTACATCGCGAAGCCTGTCACATGTAAACAGTGCATGTCACCCCCATTACACCGCGAAACCTGTCACATGTAAACAGCGCATGTTACCCCCATTACACCGCGATGCCTGTCACATGTAAACAGTGCATGTCACCCCCATTACACCGCAAAGCCTGTCACATGTAAACAGTGCATGTCACCCCCATTACACCGCGAAGCCTGTCACATGTAAACAGTGCATGTCACCCCCATTACACCGCGAAGCCTGTCACATGTAAACAGTGCATGTCACCCCCATTACACCGCGAAGCCTGTCACATGTACACAGTGCATGTTACCCTCATTACCCCAGAAGCCTGTCACATGTAAACAGTGCATGTCACCCCCATTACACCGCGAAGCCTGTCACATGTACACAGTGCATGTTACCCTCATTACCCCAGAAGCCTGTCACATGTAAACAGTGCATGTCACCCCCATTACACCGCGAAGACTGTCACATGTAAACAGCGCATGTTACCCCCATTACCCCTGAAGCCTGTCACATGTAAACAGTGCATGTTACCCCCATTACACCGCGAAGCCTGTCACATGTAAACAGTGCATGTCACCCCCAATACACCACGAAGCCTGTCACATGTAAACAGTGCGTGTTACCCCCATTACATCGCGAAGCCTGTCACATGTAAACAGTGCATGTCACCCCCATTACACCACGAAGCCTGTCACATGTAAACAGTGCATGTTACCCCCATTACATCGCGAAGCCTGTCACATGTAAACAGTGCATGTCACCCCCATTACACCGCGAAGCCTGTCACATGTAAACAGTGCATGTTACCCCCATTACACCACGAAGCCTGTCACATGTAAACAGTGCATGTTACCCCCATTACACCGCGAAGCCTGTCACATGTAAACAGTGCATGTCACCCCCATTACCCCAGAAGCCTGTCACATGTAAACAGTGCATGTTACCCCCATTACACCGCGAAGCCTGTCACATGTAAACAGTGCATGTCACCCCCATTACACCGCGAAGACTGTCACATGTAAACAGCGCATGTTACCCCCATTACCCCTGAAGCCTGTCACATGTAAACAGTGCATGTCACCCCCATTACACCGCGAAGCCTGTCACATGTAAACAGTGCATGTTACCCCCATTACCCCTGAAGCCTGTCACATGTAAACAGTGCATGTCACCCCCATTACACCGCGAAGCCTGTCACATGTAAACAGTGCATGTTACCCCCATTACCCCTGAAGCCTGTCACATGTGAACAGTGCATGTCACCCCCATTACACCGCGAAGACTGTCACATGTAAACAGCGCATGTTACCCCCATTACCCCTGAAGCCTGTCACATGTAAACAGTGCATGTTACCCCCATTACACCGCGAAGCCTGTCACATGTAAACAGTGCATGTCACCCCAATACCCCCCGAAGCCTGTCACATGTAAACAGTGCATGTTACCCCCATTACACCGCAAAGCCTGTCACATGTAAACAGTGCATGTCACCCCCAATACCCCCCGAAGCCTGTCACATGTAAACAGTGCATGTCACCCCCAATACCCCCCGAAGCCTGTCACATGTAAACAGTGCATGTCACCCCCAATACCCCCCGAAGCCTGTCACATGTAAACAGTGCATGTCACCCCCAATACCCCCCGAAGCCTGTCACATGTAAACAGTGCATGTCACCCCCAATACCCCCCGAAGCCTGTCACATGTAAACAGTGCATGTCACCCCCAATACCCCCCGAAGCCTGTCACATGTAAACAGTGCATGTCTCCCCCAATACCCCCCGAAGCCTGTCACATGTACACAGTGCATGTCACCCCCAATACCCCCCGAAGCCTGTCACATGTAAACAGTGCATGTCACCCCCAATACCCCCCGAAGCCTGTCACATGTAAACAGTGCATGTCACCCCCAATACCCCCCGAAGCCTGTCACATGTACACAGTGCATGTCACCCCCAATACCCCCCGAAGCCTGTCTCATGTACACAGTGCATGTCACCCCCAATACCCCCCGAAGCCTGTCACATGTAAACAGTGCATGTCACCCCCAATACCCCCCGAAGCCTGTCACATGTACACAGTGCATGTCACCCCCAATACCCCCCGAAGCCTGTCACATGTAAACAGTGCATGTCACCCCCAATACCCCCCGAAGCCTGTCACATGTAAACAGTGCATGTCACCCCCAATACCCCCCGAAGCCTGTCACATGTACACAGTGCATGTCACCCCCAATACCCCCCGAAGCCTGTCACTGCTTTATTTCGGGCTGGGAGGCATCTTTAAAAACACTTTCTCCAAAAAAGAGTTTTGATAAAAACTAATGAAAGCAAAGTATTGTTTTTTTAATTTCACCGTAGAAATTGAATCTGACACATTTGATAATTATAAACCAAAAATGATTCCCTGTGAGAAGAAACGTCCCATATTATTTACAGGCGATACGGTATCGTTACAATGATAAAAAAACAAAACCTCACTATATTTCCCATAGAAACGCTGCGTTCGGATGTAATAGCAGCAGAAATATATGTATTTGAAATTAATACTTGAGGCAAAGAAGATTTGAATCATCTAATTGATTAACCGTTTTGTTGGCAAGGCAAATAGCTGAAATACCAACTCGCACAGCCGTTAGACAATTAGTATCAATTAGTGCAGATTTACAGGTAAATCCAACTAATTGTGACCTTACTACAGGTGAAGTTGTTATGGAAAGGTTACTGAGTATTTTTTTATTTGCAAACTCAAAGTAACACTATTGCATATATATTTCCAAAATGAAGGGTAAATAGCTTTATCGCAATGTTTACTAAGTATACCATTTCCTGTCATTTTGTCCAATTACAATCTACTACTGCATAGCTGGTATAACCTGTATAGATTCTAGGTTCTACTATATAGCTGGTATAGCTGTATAGATTCTACTGTATAGCTGCTATAACTGGTTTAACTGGTATAACTGGTATAACTGGTTTAACTGGTTTAACTGGTATAACTGGTATAACTGGTTTAACTGGTATAACTGGTATAACTGGTATAACTGGTTTAACTGGTTTAACTGGTTTAACTGGTATAACTTGTTTAACTGGTATAACTGGTATAACTGGTATAACGCATTTTAACCACTGGTGAAAAAGTACAAACTTCCATAATGCAAACACTGCTGGCAAAGTGATGAGAGGGGCACACAGAGACACAGAGACACAGAGACACAGAGACACAGAGACACAGAGACACAGAAAGTGATGAGAGGGACACACAGAAAATGATGAGAGGGACACACAGAGACACAGGAAGTGATGAGAGGGACACACAGAGACACAGAGACACCGAGACACAGAAAGTGATGAGAGGGAGACACAGAGACACAGGAAGTGATGAGAGGGACACACAGAGACACAGAGACACAGAAAGTGATGAGAGGGACACACAGAGACCCAGAAAGTGATGAGAGGGACACACAGAGACACAGAGACCCAGAGACACAGAGACACAGAAAGTGATGAGAGGGACACACAGAGACACAGGAAGTGATGAGAGGGACACACAGAGACACAGAGACACAGAAAGTGATGAGAGGGACACACAGAGACACAGAAAGTGATGAGAGGGACACACAGAGACACAGAGACCCAGAGACACAGAGACACAGAAAGTGATGAGAGGGACACACAGAAAGTGATGAGAGGGACACACAGAGACACAGGAAGTGATGAGAGGGACACACAGAGACACAGGAAGTGATGAGAGGGACACACAGAGACACAGAGACACAGAGACACAGAAAGTGATGAGAGGGACACACAGAGACACAGGAAGTGATGAGAGGGACACACAGAGACACAGAGACACAGAAAGTGATGAGAGGGACACACAGAGACACAGGAAGTGATGAGAGGGACACACAGAGACACAGAGACACAGGAAGTGATGAGAGGGACACACAGAGACACAGAAAGTGATGAGAAGGACACACAGAGACACAGAAAGTGATGAGAGGGACACACAGAGACACAGGAAGTGATGAGAGGGACACACAGAGACACAGGAAGTGATGAGAGGGACACACAGAGACACAGAGACACAGAAAGTGATGAGAGGGACACACGGAGACACAGGAAGTGATGAGAGGGACACACAGAGACACAGAGACACAGAAAGTGATGAGAGGGACACACAGAGACACAGGAAGTGATGAGAGGGACACACAGAGACACAGAAAGTGATGAGAGGGACACACCGAGACACAGAAAGTGATGAGAGGGACACACAGAGACACAGGAAGTGATGAGAGGGACACACAGAGACACAGAAAGTGATGAGAGGGACACACAGAGACACAGAAAGTGATGAGAGGGACACACAGAGACACAGGAAGTGATGAGAGGGACACACAGAGACACAGAAAGTGATGAGAGGGACACACAGAGACACAGAAAGTGATGAGAGGGACACACAGAGACACAGAAAGTGATGAGAGGGACACACAGAGACACAGAAAGTGATGAGAGGGACACACAAGGACACAGAAAGTGATGAGAGGGACACACAAGGACACAGAAAGTGATGAGAGGGACACACAGAGACACAGAGACACAGAAAGTGATGAGAGGGACACACAGAGACACAAAGTGATGAGAGGGACACACAGAGACACAGAAAGTGATGAGAGGGACACACAGAGACACAGAAAGTGATGAGAGGGACACACAGAGACACAGAAAGTGATGAGAGGGACACACAGAGACACAGAGACACAGAAAGTGATGAGAGGGACACACAGAGACACAGAAAGTGATGAGAGGGGCACACAGAGACACAGAAAGTGATGAGAGGGACACACAGACACAGAAAGTGATGAGAGGGACACACAGAGACACCGAAAGTGATGAGAGGGACACACAGAGACACAGAAAGTGATGAGAGGGACACACAGAGACACAGAAAGTGATGAGAGGGACACACAGAGACACCGAAAGTGATGAGAGGGACACACAGAGACACAGAAAGTGATGAGAGGGACACACAGAGACACAGGAAGTGATGAGAGGGACACACAGAGACACAGAAAGTGATGAGAGGGACACACAGAGACACAGAAAGTGATGAGAGGGACACACAGAGACACAGGAAGTGATGAGAGGGACACACAGAGACACAGAGACACAGAAAGGCCGCACAGGGCGATGGATTTAGCTCTTTAAAAAGGATTGTATGATTGAAGTCACATTTTGGGTAACAAGCCGCTCTTATTCCAGCGCTATCACACGGAAATCTATAGGCAATACCGTACTTTATAGTATAAGGGCCGCAGTCACCAGTAAGTACTTGTGTAAAATGTTAAGTGTATATATGTGATACATTCCACATACCACATGGTGTGATGGTCTGAAAAGACATCTTCAGGTTGGAACAGTTCCCCGTCGTAATGACAAGAGCACTGGCGTCTGGGCACGCACTGTCCATGCTCATTAGTATAGAGACCAGGGGGGCAGTAGCATCCCTCCATACAGAACTCCCGGCAGTCAGTATCAGGGAGAGACAGTGATCGGCACGTGGTGTTGCACGGAGCGCCGCACTGCTGGTATATCTGTCCTTCTGCGCAGCGCATGGCTGGGAGAGAAACACACACACGTCTCCGTTACAACTGGAAACAAATATATACTTAGGAACAATTGTATCAAACAACAAAATGTAAATTATTAAACAATTACCTGGCATTGGTTTACTCTGACAGTTCTACGGAAAGTAATATCACAACATGAAAACAATTTAACCCCTGTGATGCCAGAAGCGCTGCAATGCGCTGCAATGCGCGGCCTCTCTGCATTGAAGGGGTTCAGGTAAACACAATCACCTTCACGCTTTAGCTACAAACACTCATTTTGCTTGTTTTGAGGTGTAAAACATTGCCCTGCATAACTGGTTAATAACTTTGAGATCTTTATTTTTAATTAAAATGTTTGTCATTTTACCACAACAGATCTGTAAGGTGGGATATGCGCAGATCTGTAAGGTGGGATATGCGCAGATCTGTAAGGTGGGATACGCGCGGATCTGTAAGGTGGGATACACGCAGATCTGTAAGGTGGGATAAGCGCAGATCTGTAAGGTGGGATAAGCGCGGATCTGTAAGGTGGGATAAGCGCGGATCTGTAAGGTGGGATATGCGCAGATCTGTAAGGTGGGATATGCGCAGATCTGTAAGGTGGGATATGCGCAGATCTGTAAGGTGGGTTACACGCAGATCTGTAAGGTGGGATAAGCGCAGATCTGTAAGGCGGGATACGCGCAGATCTGTAAGGTGGGATAAGCGCAGATCTGTAAGGTGGGATATGCGCAGATCTGTAAGGTGGGATACGCGCAGATCTGTAAGGTGGGATACGCGCAGATCTGTAAGGTGGGATACACGCAGATCTGTAAGGTGGGATACGCGCAGATCTGTAAGGTGGGATAAGCGCAGATCTGTAAGGTGGGATACGCGCGGATCTGTAAGGTGGGATAAGCGCAGATCTGTAAGGTGGGATACGCGCAGATCTGTAAGGTGGGATACGCGCAGATCTGTAAGGTGGGATACGCGCAGATCTGTAAGGTGGGATAAGCGCAGATCTGTAAGGTGGGATACGCGCGGATCTGTAAGGTGGGATAAGCGCAGATCTGTAAGGCGGGATACGCGCAGATCTGTAAGGTGGGATACGCGCAGATCTGTAAGGTGGGATAAGCGCGGATCTGTAAGGTGGGATAAGCGCGGATCTGTAAGGTGGGATACGCGCAGATCTGTAAGGTGGGATACGCGCAGATCTGTAAGGTGGGATAAGCGCAGATCTGTAAGGTGGGATACGCGCAGATCTGTAAGGCGGGATACGCGCAGATCTGTAAGGTGGGATACGCGCAGATCTGTAAGGCGGGATAAGCGCAGATCTGTAAGGCGGGATAAGCGCAGATCTGTAAGGTGGGATACGCGCGGATCTGTAAGGTGGGATACGCGCAGATCTGTAAGGTGGGATACGCGCAGATCTGTAAGGTGGGATACGCGCAGATCTGTAAGGCGGGATACGCGCAGATCTGTAAGGTGGGATACGCGCAGATCTGTAAGGCGGGATAAGCGCAGATCTGTAAGGTGGGATACGCGCAGATCTGTAAGGTGGGATACGCGCAGATCTGTAAGGTGGGATAAGCGCAGATCTGTAAGGTGGGATATGCGCAGATCTGTAAGGTGGGATACGCGCGGATCTGTAAGGTGGGATACGCGCAGATCTGTAAGGTGGGATACGCGCAGATCTGTAATGCGGGATAAGCGCAGATCTGTAAGGTGGGATACGCGCAGATCTGTAAGGTGGGATACGCGCGGATCTGTAAGGTGGGATACGCGCAGATCTGTAAGGCGGGATACGCGCAGATCTGTAAGGCGGGATAAGCGCGGATCTGTAAGGTGGGATAAGCGCAGATCTGTAAGGTGGGATAAGCGCGGATCTGTAAGGTGGTATAAGCGCAGATCTGTAAGGTGGGATACGCGCAGATCTGTAAGGTGGGATACGCGCAGATCTGTAAGGTGGGATACGCGCAGATCTGTAAGGTGGGATACGCGCAGATCTGTAAGGTGGGATACGCGCAGATCTGTAAGGCGGGATAAGCGCGGATCTGTAAGGCGGGATAAGCGCGGATCTGTAAGGCGGTATAAGCGCAGATCTGTAAGGTGGGATAAGCGCGGATCTGTAAGGTGGTATAAGCGCAGATCTGTAAGGTGGGATACGCGCAGATCTGTAAGGCGGGATACGCGCAGATCTGTAAGGTGGGATAAGCGCAGATCTGTAAGGTGGGATACGCGCGGATCTGTAAGGTGGGATACGCGCAGATCTGTAAGGTGGGATACGCGCAGATCTGTAAGGTGGGATACGCGCAGATCTGTAAGGCGGGATACGCGCAGATCTGTAAGGTGGGATACGCGCAGATCTGTAAGGTGGGATACGCGCGGATCTGTAAGGTGGGATAAGCGCGGATCTGTAAGGTGGGATACGCGCAGATCTGTAAGGTGGGATAAGCGCAGATCTGTAAGGCGGGATACGCGCAGATCTGTAAGGCGGGATACGCGCAGATCTGTAAGGTGGGATACGCGCAGATCTGTAAGGTGGGATACGCGCAGATCTGTAAGGTGGGATACGCGCGGATCTGTAAGGCGGGATAAGCGCAGATCTGTAAGGTGGGATATGCGCAGATCTGTAAGGTGGGATACGCGCAGATCTGTAAGGTGGGATACGCGCAGATCTGTAAGGTGGGATACGCGCAGATCTGTAAGGCGGGATACGCGCAGATCTGTAAGGTGGGATACGCGCAGATCTGTAAGGTGGGATACGCGCGGATCTGTAAGGTGGGATAAGCGCAGATCTGTAAGGTGGGATACGCGCAGATCTGTAAGGTGGGATAAGCGCAGATCTGTAAGGCGGGATACACGCAGATCTGTAAGGTGGGATACGCGCGGATCTGTAAGGTGGGATACGCGCAGATCTGTAAGGCGGGATACACGCAGATCTGTAAGGTGGGATACACGCAGATCTGTAAGGTGGGATACGCGCAGATCTGTAAGGTGGGATACGCGCAGATCTGTAAGGTGGGATACGCGCGGATCTGTAAGGCGGGATAAGCGCAGATCTGTAAGGTGGGATACGCGCGGATCTGTAAGGCGGGATAAGCGCAGATCTGTAAGGTGGGATACGCGCAGATCTGTAAGGTGGGATACGCGCAGATCTGTAATGCGGGATAAGCGCAGATCTGTAAGGTGGGATAAGCGCAGATCTGTAAGGTGGGATAAGCGCAGATCTGTAAGGTGGGATACGCGCGGATCTGTAAGGCGGGATAAGCGCAGATCTGTAAGGTGGGATAAGCGCAGATCTGTAAGGTGGGATAAGCGCAGATCTGTAAGGTGGGATACGCGCGGATCTGTAAGGCGGGATAAGCGCAGATCTGTAAGGTGGGATACGCGCGGATCTGTAAGGCGGGATAAGCGCAGATCTGTAAGGCGGGATACGCGCGGATCTGTAAGGTGGGATAAGCGCAGATCTGTAAGGTGGGATAAGCGCAGATCTGTAAGGTGGGATAAGCGCAGATCTGTAAGGTGGGATACGCGCAGATCTGTAAGGTGGGATACGCGCAGATCTGTAAGGCGGGATAAGCGCGGATCTGTAAGGTGGGATACGCGCAGATCTGTAAGGTGGGATAAGCGCAGATCTGTAAGGCGGGATACGCGCGGATCTGTAAGGTGGGATACGCGCAGATCTGTAAGGTGGGATACGCGCAGATCTGTAAGGCGGGATAAGCGCAGATCTGTAAGGCGGGATACGCGCGGATCTGTAAGGTGGGATACGCGCAGATCTGTAAGGTGGGATACGCGCAGATCTGTAAGGTGGGATACGCGCAGATCTGTAAGGTGGGATACGCGCAGATCTGTAAGGTGGGATACGCGCAGATCTGTAAGGTGGGATACGCGCGGATCTGTAAGGCGGGATACGCGCAGATCTGTAAGGTGGGATAAGCGCAGATCTGTAAGGTGGGATAAGCGCAGATCTGTAAGGCGGGATAAGCGCAGATCTGTAAGGCGGGATAAGCGCAGATCTGTAAGGTGGGATATGCGCAGATCTGTAAGGTGGGATACGCGCAGATCTGTAAGGTGGGATACGCGCAGATCTGTAAGGTGGGATAAGCGCAGATCTGTAAGGTGGGATAAGCGCAGATCTGTAAGGTGGGATAAGCGCAGATCTGTAAGGTGGGATAAGCGCAGATCTGTAAGGTGGGATACGCGCAGATCTGTAAGGTGGGATACGCGCAGATCTGTAAGGTGGGATACGCGCAGATCTGTAAGGCGGGATACGCGCAGATCTGTAAGGTGGGATAAGCGCAGATCTGTAAGGTGGGATAAGCGCAGATCTGTAAGGCGGGATACGCGCAGATCTGTAAGGTGGGATAAGCGCAGATCTGTAAGGTGGGATACGCGCAGATCTGTAAGGTGGGATAAGCGCAGATCTGTAAGGTGGGATAAGCGCAGATCTGTAAGGTGGGATAAGCGCAGATCTGTAAGGTGGGATAAGCGCAGATCTGTAAGGTGGGATACGCGCAGATCTGTAAGGTGGGATACACGCAGATCTGTAAGGTGGGATACGCGCAGATCTGTAAGGTGGGATACGCGCAGATCTGTAAGGCGGGATACGCGCGGATCTGTAAGGCGGGATACGCGCAGATCTGTAAGGTGGGATACGCGCAGATCTGTAAGGTGGGATACGCGCAGATCTGTAAGGCGAGATACGCGCAGATCTGTAAGGTGGGATAAGCGCAGATCTGTAAGGTGGGATAAGCGCAGATCTGTAAGGTGGGATAAGCGCAGATCTGTAAGGTGGGATAAGCGCAGATCTGTAAGGTGGGATACGCGCGGATCTGTAAGGTGGGATAAGCGCAGATCTGTAAGGTGGGATAAGCGCAGATCTGTAAGGTGGGATACGCGCAGATCTGTAAGGTGGGATACGCGCAGATCTGTAAGGTGGGATATGCGCAGATCTGTAAGGTGGGATACGCGCAGATCTGTAAGGTGGGATAAGCGCAGATCTGTAAGGTGGGATACGCGCAGATCTGTAAGGTGGGATACGCGCGGATCTGTAAGGTGGGATAAGCGCAGATCTGTAAGGTGGGATACGCGCAGATCTGTAAGGTGGGATACGCGCAGATCTGTAATGCGGGATAAGCGCAGATCTGTAAGGTGGGATACGCGCAGATCTGTAAGGTGGGATAAGCGCAGATCTGTAAGGTGGGATACGCGCGGATCTGTAAGGCGGGATACGCGCAGATCTGTAAGGTGGGATACGCGCAGATCTGTAAGGTGGGATACGCGCGGATCTGTAAGGTGGGATAAGCGCAGATCTGTAAGGTGGGATACGCGCAGATCTGTAAGGTGGGATACGCGCGGATCTGTAAGGTGGGATACACGCAGATCTGTAAGGTGGGATACGCGCAGATCTGTAAGGTGGGATACACGCAGATCTGTAAGGTGGTATAAGCGCAGATCTGTAAGGTGGGATACGCGCAGATCTGTAAGGTGGGATACGCGCGGATCTGTAAGGTGGGATACGCGCAGATCTGTAAGGTGGGATACGCGCAGATCTGTAAGGTGGGATACGCGCAGATCTGTAAGGTGGGATACGCGCAGATCTGTAAGGCGGGATAAGCGCAGATCTGTAAGGTGGGATACGCGCAGATCTGTAAGGCGGGATACGCGCAGATCTGTAAGGTGGGATATGCGCAGATCTGTAAGGTGGGATAAGCGCAGATCTGTAAGGCGGGATACGCGCAGATCTGTAAGGTGGGATAAGCGCAGATCTGTAAGGCGGGATACGCGCAGATCTGTAAGGTGGGATACGCGCGGATCTGTAAGGTGGGATAAGCGCAGATCTGTAAGGTGGGATACGCGCAGATCTGTAAGGTGGGATACGCGCAGATCTGTAAGGTGGGATACGCGCAGATCTGTAAGGTGGGATAAGCGCAGATCTGTAAGGTGGGATATGCGCAGATCTGTAAGGCGGGATATGCGCAGATCTGTAAGGCGGGATACGCGCAGATCTGTAAGGTGGGATAAGCGCAGATCTGTAAGGTGGGATACGCGCAGATCTGTAAGGTGGGATACGCGCAGATCTGTAAGGCGGGATACGCGCGGATCTGTAAGGTGGGATACGCGCAGATCTGTAAGGCGGGATACGCGCAGATCTGTAAGGCGGGATAAGCGCAGATCTGTAAGGTGGGATAAGCGCAGATCTGTAAGGTGGGATAAGCGCAGATCTGTAAGGTGGGATAAGCGCAGATCTGTAAGGTGGGATACGCGCAGATCTGTAAGGCGGGATACGCGCAGATCTGTAAGGCGGGATAAGCGCAGATCTGTAAGGTGGGATACGCGCAGATCTGTAAGGTGGGATAAGCGCAGATCTGTAAGGTGGGATACACGCAGATCTGTAAGGTGGGATAAGCGCAGATCTGTAAGGTGGGATACGCGCGGATCTGTAAGGTGGGATACGCGCAGATCTGTAAGGCGGGATACGCGCAGATCTGTAAGGTGGGATACGCGCAGATCTGTAAGGTGGGATACGCGCAGATCTGTAAGGTGGGATAAGCGCAGATCTGTAAGGTGGGATAAGCGCAGATCTGTAAGGTGGGATAAGCGCAGATCTGTAAGGTGGGATACGCGCAGATCTGTAAGGTGGGATACGCGCAGATCTGTAAGGTGGGATACGCGCGGATCTGTAAGGCGGGATACGCGCAGATCTGTAAGGTGGGATACGCGCAGATCTGTAAGGTGGGATACGCGCAGATCTGTAAGGTGGGATACGCGCAGATCTGTAAGGTGGGATACGCGCAGATCTGTAAGGTGGGATAAGCGCAGATCTGTAAGGCGGGATAAGCGCAGATCTGTAAGGTGGGATACGCGCAGATCTGTAAGGTGGGATACGCGCAGATCTGTAAGGCGGGATACGCGCAGATCTGTAAGGTGGGATACGCGCAGATCTGTAAGGCGGGATACGCGCAGATCTGTAAGGTGGGATACGCGCAGATCTGTAAGGCGGGATACGCGCAGATCTGTAAGGTGGGATACGCGCAGATCTGTAAGGTGGGATACGCGCAGATCTGTAAGGTGGGATAAGCGCAGATCTGTAAGGCGGGATACGCGCAGATCTGTAAGGTGGGATACGCGCAGATCTGTAAGGTGGGATACGCGCAGATCTGTAAGGCGGGATAAGCGCAGATCTGTAAGGCGGGATAAGCGCGGATCTGTAAGGTGGTATAAGCGCAGATCTGTAAGGTGGGATACGCGCAGATCTGTAAGGTGGGATATGCGCAGATCTGTAAGGTGGGATACGCGCAGATCTGTAAGGTGGGATAAGCGCAGATCTGTAAGGCGGGATAAGCGCGGATCTGTAAGGTGGGATAAGCGCAGATCTGTAAGGTGGGATACGCGCAGATCTGTAAGGTGGGATAAGCGCAGATCTGTAAGGCGGGATAAGCGCGGATCTGTAAGGTGGGATAAGCGCAGATCTGTAAGGTGGGATAAGCGCAGATCTGTAAGGTGGGATACGCGCAGATCTGTAAGGTGGGATAAGCGCGGATCTGTAAGGTGGGATACGCGCAGATCTGTAAGGCGGGATAAGCGCAGATCTGTAAGGCGGGATAAGCGCGGATCTGTAAGGTGGGATACGCGCAGATCTGTAAGGCGGGATAAGCGCGGATCTGTAAGGTGGGATACGCGCAGATCTGTAAGGCGGGATAAGCGCAGATCTGTAAGGCGGGATACGCGCAGATCTGTAAGGCGGGATAAGCGCAGATCTGTAAGGTGGGATAAGCGCAGATCTGTAAGGTGGGATACGCGCAGATCTGTAAGGCGGGATCCGCGCAGATCTGTAAGGTGGGATACGCGCAGATCTGTACGGTGGGATACGCGCAGATCTGTAAGGTGGGATACGCGCAGATCTGTAAGGTGGGATCCGCGCAGATCTGTAAGGTAGGATATGCGCTTTTATATCTCTTTTATATCTTGTATTTGCATCAAAAGTCACATTTTCTGGGTAACAATTTGCATCAAACGTGTGAAACTCTTCCTGACTGTAAGGCGCAAAAGCGAGGAGGAACTGGCGCGAAAGCGAGGAGGAACTGGCGCGAATGCGAGCAGGAGCAACTGGCGCGAACGCGAGCAGGAACTGGTGCGAAAGCGAGCAGGCACCACTGGCATGAAAGCGAGCAGGGAGTGGCGCAAAAGTGAGCAGGCAAAACTGGCGCGAACGCGAGCAGGAACTGGCATGAAAGCGAGCAGGCACAACTGGCACGTAAGCGAGCAGGGAGTGGCACAAAAGCGAGCAGGAACTGGCGCGAAAGCGAGCAGGCGCAACTGACGCGAAAGCGAGCAGGAACTGGTGTGAAAGCGAGCAGGAACTGGTGTGAAAGCGAGCAGGAACTGGCGCGAAAGCGAGCAGGAACTGGCGTGAAAGCGAGCAGGAACTGGTGTGAAAGCGAGCAGGCGCAACTGGCGCAATGCATCTAAACTTAATTTCTCACTTTCTTTATGCAAATACATAATTTTTCAGCAAACTGAACTCAAATGCATTATAAACTGCATAGCGGCTTCTATGTGTGGCAGTCTGGCGGAGTTACGCCTCTCAGGAGGTTATGAGGTTAATCCCCTTATAAAGGGGCCGGACACGTAAAAAGATCCATAGATTCCCTATAACAAGTCTGTGGAATCTTTGATCATTTTCTGGCCTCTCCTGTATAAATACAACAGGGGGCGCTGGTCATCCATGTGAGTAATATGCCTGAAAGGAAATGAAGCTGATTTGGTTATGATAGTAAGGACAGGACAGTAAGGATAGGACAGTAAGGAAAGGACAGTAAGGAAAGGACAGTAAGGACAGGAAAGTAAGTACAGGACAGTAAGGATAGGACAGTAAGGATAGGACAGTAAGGACAGGACAGTAAGTACAGGACAGTAAGGATAGGACAGCAAGGACAGGACAGTAAGGATAGGACAGTAAGGATAGGACATTAAGGACAGTAAGGACAGGAAAGTAAGTACAGGACAGTAAGGATAGGACAGTAAGGATAGGACAGTAAGGACAGTAAGGACAGGACAGTAAGTACAGGACAGTAAGGATAGGACAGTAAGGACAGGACAGTAAGGACAGGACAGTAAGGATAGGACAGTAAGGACAGGACAGTAAGGATAGGACAGTAAGGACAGGACAGTAAGGACAGGACAGTAAGGACAGGACAGTAAGGATAGGACAGTAAGGATAGGACAGTAAGGACAGGACAGTAAGGATAGGACAGTAAGGACAGTAAGTACAGGAAAGTAAGTACAGGACAGTAAGGATAGGACAGTAAGGACAGGACAGTAAGTATAGGACAGTAACGAAAGGACAGTAAGGACAGTAAGGACAGGAAAGTAAGTACAGGACAGTAAGGATAGGACAGTAAGGATAGGACAGTAAGGACAGGACAGTAAGTACAGGACAGTAAGGATAGGACAGTAAGGACAGGACAGTAAGGATAGGACAGTAAGGATAGGACATTAAGGACAGTAAGGACAGGAAAGTAAGTACAGGACAGTAAGGATAGGACAGTAAGGACAGGACAGTAAGGATAGGACAGTAAGGACAGGACAGTAAGGACAGGACAGTAAGGACAGGACAGTAAGGATAGGACAGTAAGGACAGTAAGTACAGGACAGTAAGTACAGGACAGTAAGTACAGGACAGTAAGGATAGGACAGTAAGGACAGTAAGGATAGGACAGTAAGGACAGGACGATGAGGACAGGACAGTAAGGATAGGACAGTAAGGATAGGACAGTAAGGACAGGACAGTAAGTACAGGACAGTAAGGATAGGACAGTAAGGACAGGACAGTAAGGATAGGACAGTAAGGACAGTAAGTACAGGACAGTAAGTACAGGACAGTAAGTACAGGACAGTAAGGATAGGACAGTAAGGATAGGACAGTAAGGACAGGACAGTACGGATAGGACAGTAAGGATAGGACAGTAAGGATAGGACAGTAAGGACAGTAAGTACAGGACAGTAAGTACAGGACAGTAAGTACAGGACAGTAAGGATAGGACAGTAAGGACAGTAAGGATAGGACAGTAAGGACAGGACAGTAAGGATAGGACAGTAAGGATAGGACAGTAAGGACAGGACAGTAAGGATAGGACAGTAAGGACAGTAAGTACAGGAAAGTAAGTACAGGACAGTAAGGATAGGACAGTAAGGACAGGACAGTAAGTATAGGACAGTAACGAAAGGACAGTAAGGACAGTAAGGACAGGAAAGTAAGTACAGGACAGTAAGGATAGGACAGTAAGGATAGGACAGTAAGGACAGGACAGTAAGTACAGGACAGTAAGGATAGGACAGTAAGGACAGGACAGTAAGGATAGGACATTAAGGACAGTAAGGACAGGAAAGTAAGTACAGGACAGTAAGGATAGGACAGTAAGGACAGGACAGTAAGGATAGGACAGTAAGGACAGGACAGTAAGGACAGGACAGTAAGGACAGGACAGTAAGGATAGGACAGTAAGGACAGTAAGTACAGGACAGTAAGTACAGGACAGTAAGGATAGGACAGTAAGGACAGTAAGGATAGGACAGTAAGGACAGGACGATGAGGACAGGACAGTAAGGATAGGACAGTAAGGATAGGACAGTAAGGACAGGACAGTAAGTAAAGGACAGTAAGGATAGGACAGTAAGGACAGGACAGTAAGGATAGGACAGTAAGGACAGTAAGTACAGGACAGTAAGTACAGGACAGTAAGTACAGGACAGTAAGGATAGGACAGTAAGGACAGGACAGTACGGATAGGACAGTAAGGATAGGACAGTAAGGATAGGACAGTAAGGACAGTAAGTACAGGACAGTAAGTACAGGACAGTAAGTACAGGACAGTAAGGATAGGACAGTAAGGACAGTAAGGATAGGACAGTAAGGACAGGACGATGAGGACAGGACAGTAAGGATAGGACAGTAAGGACAGTAAGGACAGGACAGTAAGGACAGGACAGTAAGGATAGGACAGTAAGTACAGGACAGTAAGGACAGGACAGTAAGGATAGGACAGTAAGGACAGGACAGTAAGGACAGGACAGTAAGGATAGGACAGTAAGGACAGGACAGTAAGTACAGGACAGTAAGGATAGGACAGTAAGGACAGTAAGGATAGGACAGTAAGGACAGGACGATGAGGACAGGACAGTAAGGACAGGACAGTAAGGACAGTAAGTACAGACAGTAAGTACAGACAGTAAGTACAGGACAGTAAGTACAGACAGTAAGTACAGGACAGTAAGGACAGACAGTAAGTACAGGACAGTAAGGACAGGACAGTAAGTACAGGACAGTAAGGACAGGACAGTAAGTACATGACAGTAAGGACAGGACAGTAAGTACAGGACAGTAAGGACAGGACAGTAAGTACAGACAGTAAGTACAGGACAGTAAGTACAGGACAGTAAGTACAGACAGTAAGTACAGGACAGTAAGGACAGGACAGTAAGGACAGGACAATAAGTACAGGACAGTAAGGACAGGACAGTAAGTACAGGACAGTAAGGACAGGACAATAAGTACAGGACAGTAAGGACAGGACAGTAAGGACAGGACAGTAAGGACAGGACAGTATGTACAGGACAGTAAGTACAGGACAGTAAGGACAGTAGGTGGCTTTGTTCAAATTATCCTTTAAAAAAAAGTTTACATTGGAAATACTGTAAATGAAAAATAAAATAACTGAAATATAAATAGTGTAACTGATATAACTGCCCCACACGTATGGTCTCATCCAGACTATAATTACATGAAATGCATCATTTTTATTCATAGGAATTCTTATCTTCACATTTTGTTTCATAATTTATTTTACCACAAATAAACATAGAGTTTAGTCATTTTCTGCTGATTATATTTATGATGTCTGAATAATTCTCCACCCCCCTGTGTTTTTTACATTTAGAAAGCGTTTTTCTAATTTCTTCCTTAAACCTTTTAACCCAGACATGTTATATTTTACGTTTTCTTCTTGTAAGTCCGTTTTGTATTATCTAGTTGCAAAGTACCTTGAAAGGCAGCAGTGTCATGA
Organism: Ascaphus truei; assembly: GCF_040206685.1. Classification (NCBI taxonomy): domain Eukaryota; kingdom Metazoa; phylum Chordata; class Amphibia; order Anura; family Ascaphidae; genus Ascaphus; species Ascaphus truei. Next base: position 306,610,439 of record NC_134487.1, on the reverse strand, counting down.
AGTAGATAAATACGAATAAAGTCACTCACGGCAGAATTCAGGGGTTCTCCAGTCAATGAGCACCCCTTTCCTAGAACACGCAATGGCATAGCTTGAAAGTGCAGAGCACATGCATGCCTTCCCATCGGAGCACGAGCACACGTCATAGTGACAGTTCCTCACGTATGGAGCAGGGTTGGCGTCGTTATGGCACGACTGGAACGTAGGTGACAGCAGGGCAAAGCATACTTCTTCTGCAAACCTTGCTGAAATGCGGATATAAATGTGACTCAATCACTAGGGGTTAGGAGATAAAAGGCATTCAGCTGTGTCTGTATATAAACACTTACTTACTTCATAAACACTGAATTCTAACTCAGTACTCAGAACACATTCAAAGAAGAGACCATTGTGGCTTGTGACACTCTGTGCATATTACTCCAAAGAACTGTCTTGATGATCTATTAACTTGTACCACAACCTACAACAAGTCTACACTTCTGCCGTACTAATACAGCTCCTAGAAATTGGCAGCATACAGAAGGTAATAGGACTAGTTCAATGACATTACCCAGGGATAAAACGGTACAGTTCCACGGTGTGCAATTAAATGTTGAATAAAAGGCAGATTTTCTTAAGAGATAACAGCCTGTTTGATGGAAGTTTTCTTTAGGCATTACCTCGTTTGGGGTTGAGATTACATGGATCTTTATCTTGTTTCACCAAATCTGTGCAATCTCCATTAAGCTTCCAAGAATTTCCAAAGTCTGCCACAAGCGTCTCCACGAGACCAGCTGGTACGAGGAAGTCGTCTCCTTGGTTACCGTTGTAGTTCCCGCAGAGACCGCTGGTGGAACCGGTGTATGCTGGTGATAGCTGGGGTGCGGGAGACCGGGCAGTTAGTGCAATTTCAGTAGGACTAGGGTAGCACAAATAATTTGCTTCTCTTGCCAGAAAAGGTGCAGTATTACTTCGCTATTTCAGACAGCACCATTGAAGCCGCTCACTTCCCGAGGCTTCCTCAGTTACCGGAGAGTGTGGTTTTTATCGCGTAACATAATTATATTAGTCACCACTTTGCTCTGATCAAAATCTGGAGTTTATAAATCATTCACCTTAATCAGGAGGTTTCCACGTCCGTCCCAATCAATCTGTACATCCTCCTTGTATGTGAGACGTGTTGATGACATCACCGTTGTCTGGATACGAAGGAAGCCTATTGGAAAAACAGTACGGATTATAAACGAAACTTCAATGAGAAATCTGTCTCTCTTTGTACAATGTCATTTATCTGTGATTTACACACGAGTAGATATACTGACTGTATGTACGTATGCACTGTATGTATGTATGTACTGAATGTACTCTATGTATGTATGTACAGTATGGTATGTACTGTATGTATGTACGTATGGTATGTATGTACTGTATGTGTGTATGTATTGTATGCACTGTATGTATGTATGTATGTATGCATGTATTATGTATGTATGCACACACCTATTCAATTGCAATGCCCTATACAATCCCAGCACCTTTTAAGTAATGAAATGCCTGGGGCACGAGTGACTGTATACTGTACTAGATCAGGGGACCCTATTGTTTCTATATTATGAATAAGTAGATCCAGAAGCAGGCAACAAATCTTTGCCTTTTCCTTGGAAGCGTAACATTGTTCTGGCACGGCCATTCCTGTGAAATAATGGTCCGTTTCCGTGATCTGATTACAGCATACTGCACAAATCTCGCTGCTTACCGCCCTATTACACGGTATTGATGCAGTCAGAAGATAATTGCATAGTGACTTATACTTTTCCCTTCCGGAAAATTAGAAGCTTCCTTTTTATGGCTTATTAATTCATACTGTCCATATATATTCCATTCATTTTTAGAAAAATGCAGTGTGATTAATTTCTTCATTGCAAAGATAAGCCTGAAACCTATTCTAATTCTGTATTCTAGCTTCTTTGGTACAGTAAATAAAAATAAACGTTCTGAGCGCCTTCACGCGTCTCCGACACGTCCACAACCCTGCCTTTCCCTATTATCTCTTAGCTTATAATGCCTTCACTGCCGCCAGGGATTCTGGGTAATGACATGCAAATGAGCACTCACAGTGTGTCACTTTTTGCTTCTAATCCATTTTAACATGGATCCCTAGAAGCTTATGCCTGCCGCATTACACAGCCTTTTTGGTAAAAATATTGTTGTGTTGTATCCCAGCGTGACTGAGAAATGTTTCAGCGCGAGGGTGATACACAGGAGTGGCCAACTCCAGCCAATGACTGAGACACTGATTGAGCCACCCATGCTGAAGCAGGGATATACTGAAAACCTGACCTGTTGGTGGCCTGTGAAGTGGGCCAGCCCTTGTCTAACACCTTACCTGTGGGAGAGAGGCCAAGCTCACAAATGACCAGGAACTACTGTAGTTGTATGTTGTTGTTTTGTGATTTATTAACAATATGTCACAAACCAATTCAAAATACTCCAGAAATGTGTCTTTGTTTCCATTATTTTCCTTGCCAGAGTCCCGCTAAGGTTCGGAGCAATCCGTGCATTTCATTTATTCGCAGTATATGTATTTGATTACCTTATCTTAATTAAAGATGTCGTTTCATAACAAGAAATCACCTTAAGTTATTATGATTTCCAGCTTTGAAATGTGTGGCTTGTGCAAATACATCTGCAAATAAAAATATCCCTTGTGAGCACATTAACAGGTACATTACTATACAGGTGTGCAACCCTGCCCTTCCTCAATATCTCCTAGAGCATATAATGCTTCCACTGCAGCTAGGGATTCTGGGAAATGACATGCAAATTAGCACAGTGTCACCTTTTGTTTCATGTCCATTTTAACATGGGACCCCTATAAGCGTATGCCCGCTGCAATACACAGTTCTTTAGCACAGCCTGCGTTACAGAAGTGCAGAGCCAGTAACCTACTCACAGACAGCTATTTCTTCCTTTTGGATATCATCAGAGTGAGGCAGGTTACACTGGCTTTGCAATTTAGCAAATATATTACTCATTCAAGCAGCACGCTTACAATAGCTTTCTGTATTTATCTGTCTGCGCTTACCTTGCAGTAAAGGGAGCAGGATATCTTGTCCATCGAGAGAAACCCCTCCACCGTGCTTCAATTTTATTGTGGTATTTTGCATATCTTGAAGACGTACAGAAGCAGATCGGGTACAAACCGCGTCAGGATCATCGGCACACTAAGGATAGCATCACAAACATCATCAGCCTGTCTAGGAGTCAATATCAATATCCCTGACTCCTGGCAGTGGATTATCTTATCCTGGCAAACTGGTTGTGGGCATATATACAGTGCTACCAGATCGGACCCGTTACCAACAGGGACTGACATCACAATGGCAGCCAGCCGCGGTATGGAATCACCAATTGTCAATCCAGTTCAAATAAACCGTGTGACAAATGGGAATACAGAACCAGAGCTGAATCCTCAACACAATCGTCACCTGAGTCAGACGGTCGTTATGAACAGAAGGGGCGGACGTGTTTACCTGCACGGACTCAATTACAACCGAGAAGGACTTCTCCACCGTGTCTTCCGCCAGCAAATAGTGGCAGATTCCACTGAAGGTAAAATGTTTGTTATCGAAACTTTTGAAATGCGACTGCCCAGTAACAAAACATTCACCTGTAAAAAGAGGGAACAACCAGTATATTATATATACAAAAATAAAATAGATACAGTAAAAAAAGAATTGTTGAGACTCAAAATGAGCATTGTGGCACTTTTATTTGTGTTTTGGATTTAGGTTTGGCTGGAATTTGTATGTTAAAAAAAAAAATTAAGCAGGAAAAATGTTTCCTTGAAGTTCAATCTAAGTTTGACCCTCTCAGGTTTGACTTGAATTTTGCTCAGATTTGAAAATGTTTTCAAAAGTTCGACTCGAACATCAGAACAGAAACGTTCTCAGGTTCAGATTCTGTACTCGTGAACCCGAGCATCCTTAGCGGTGCGTATCCTATCCCTCAAATGTGACGCACAATCTCCAATGTTTTATATTCTTTCTATTTGTACACATGACAAGTCTATACCAGGACGGGCACAACCAGGACGGGCACAACCAGGACGGGCACAACCAGGGCCGCAACAGGTGACTTTTCAGAGGGCAGGGTTTGGGACATTGTTTAGCCCGGGATGGAGGGTAGGGGGGATGTTGTTTGGCCCAGGATGGAGGGTAGGGGGGATGTTGATTATCCCGGGAGAAAGGATGGGGGGGATGTTGTATGGCTCAGGAGGGGGTTTGTTGTTTGGCCCAGGAGGGTGGGAGGGATGTTGTTTGGCCGGGAGGGTGGGTGGGATGTTGTTTGGCACCGGGAGGGTGGGAGGGTGGGAGGGATGTTGTTTGGCACCAGGAGGGTGGGTGGGAGGAATGTTGTTTGACCGGGAGGGTGGGTGGGAGGGATGTTGTTTGGCCGGGAGGGTGGGTGGGAGGGATGTTGTTTGGCACCGGGAGGGTGGGTGGGTGGGATGTTGTTTGGCCGGGAGGGTGGGTGGGATGTTGTTTGGCACCAGGAGGGTGGGTGGGAGGAATGTTGTTTGACCGGGAGGGTGGGTGGGAGGGATGTTGTTTGGCCGGGAGGGTGGGTGGGAGGGCTGTTGTTTGGCACCGGGACGGTGGGTGGGATGTTGTTTGGCCGGGAGGGTGGGTGGTAGGGATGTTGTTTGGCACCGGGAGGGTGCGTGGGAGGGATGTTGTTTGGCACCGGTTTTTGTTGTTTGGCACCGGGAGGGTGGGTGGGAGGGATTGTTGTTTGGCACCGGGAGGGTGGGTGGGAGATATGTTGTTTGGCACCGGGAGGGTGGGTGGGAGATATGTTGTTTTGCACCGGGAGGGTGGGTGGGAGATATGTTGTTTGGCACCGGGAGGGTGAGTGGGAGATATGTTGTTTGGCACCGGGAGGGTGGGTGGGAGGGATGTTGTTTGGCACCGGGAGGGTGGGTGGGAGGGATGTTGTTTGGCACCGGGAGGGTGGGTGGGAGGTATGTTGTTTGGCCCGGTAGGGTGGGAGGGTGGGGGGATGTTGTTTGGTACCGGGATGGTGGGTGGGAGGGATGTTGTTTGGTACCGGGAGGGTGGGTGGGAGTGATGTTGTTTCCCCCGGGAGGGTGGATGGGAGGGATGTTGTTTGGCACCGGGAGGGTGGGTGGGAGGGATGTTGTTTGGCACCGGGAGGGTGGGTGGGCGGGATGTTGTTTGGTACCGGGAGGGTGGGTGGGGTGGATGTTGTTTGGCCCGGGAGGGTGGGTGGGTGGGTATTAGGGATGTTGTTTGGCACCGGGAGGGTGGGTGGGTATTAGGGATGTTGTTTGGCACCGGGAGGGTGGGTGGGAGGGATGTTGTTTGGCACCGGGATTTTGTTGTTTGGCACCGGGAGGGTGGGTGGGAGGGATGTTGTTTGGTACCGGGAGGGTGGGTGGGAGGGATGTTGTTTGGTACCGGGAGGGTGGGTGGGAGGGATGTTGTTTGGTACCGGGAGGGTGGGTGGGAGGGATGTTGTTTGGCACCGGGAGGGTGGGTGGGAGGGATGTTGTTTGGCATCGGGAGGGTGGGTGGGTGGGAGGGGTGTTGTTTGGTACCGGGAGGGTGGGTGGGAGGGAGTGTTGTTTGGTACCGGGAGGGTGGGTGGGAGGGAGTGTTGTTTGGTACCGGGAGGGTGGGTGGGAGGTTTGTTGTTTGGCACCGGGAGGGTGGGTGGGAGGGATGTTGTTTGGTACCGGGAGGGTGGGTGGGAGGGATGTTGTATGGCACCGGGAGGGAGTGTGGCTTTGTGTTTGCCTTGTTTGGGGATCTGTGGCAGACACCCTTTGCACTAGGGCGGAAACCGTGTGGCACCGGCCCTGTAATAGACATACTGTATATTTCTTTAAAAAATTGGGGTTCACAAGGAAAAGCTGTTATTTTCTATGCAAAGCAATGAGAGAGAATGGCAGAATTTGATATGTACAATAACGTGTCTCAATTATTGTACATATCACAGCACTATTTATAGAGCACTATTGACACTAAGACCTGTCTGGTACCATTAATAAACACACAAAACACCTTGCTCACAAACTAGAACAAATGTAATCAATGGTGCATTGTATATTATACTACCATTCATAAGGAGTGCCATCTCTAGGGACTTGTAGTGACAATCTTTGGTCACTTTTCTGTGTTTTTCTCGCACCATTAATCTAAGTAACTTAAAGAGGCAATCCAAGCCGTTTCAAGTAGGGCGTCTCCCAGGCCCTGCGGGCCAATAGGAAGCTGTGACATCACTCGGTGCGGCTTCCTATTGGCCCATGTGACCAAGGGCTTTACACTGCAGAGAGACCCCGGCGCCCCAATCAGAGGTAAGTATCTCCGGAGGCAGGGGGTCCCTGGAGCCGAAAATGGGGTTCAACTCCGGAGACCCCGGCTCGGATTGCTCCTATAAATAAAGGACATTTACATTGAATAAAAAAAGACCTACAGTATACTATGTCCTAACTTAGTAACATGTCAGGAACAACAGGATACGGTAACATCAAATATCAACTAAAGGAAACGAGCACCCTCCTCGATCTCTCCTAACGTGTAACAATACAACACCGCGGAACAGAAGGAAACCTCGATCTCTCCTAACGTGTAACAATACAACACCGCCGAACAGAAGGAAACCTCGATCTCTCCTAACGTGTAACAATACAACACCGCCGAACAGAAGGAAACCTCGATCTCTGCTAACGTGTAACAATACAACACCGCGGAACAGAAGGAAACCTCGATCTCTCCTAACGTGTAACAATACAACACCGCCGAACAGGAGGAAACCTCGATCTCTCCTAACGTGTAACAATACAACACCGCCGAACAGAAGAAAACCTCGATCTCTCCTAACGTGTAACAATACAACACCGCCGAACAGAAGGAAACCTCGATCTCCCCTAACGTGTAACAATACAACACTGCCGAACAGGAGGAAACCTCGATCTCTCCTAACGTGTAACAATACAACACCGCCGAACAGAAGGAAACCTCGATCTCCCCTAACGTGTAACAATACAACACCGCGGAACAGAAGGAAACCTCGATCTCTCCTAACGTGTAACAATACAACACCGCCGAACAGAAGGAAACCTCGATCTCTCCTAACGTGTAACAATACAACACCGCGGAACAGAAGGAAACCTCGATCTCTCCTAACGTGTAACAATACAACACTGCCGAACAGAAGGAAACCTCGATCTCTCCTAACGTGTAATAATACAACACTGCCGAACAGAAGGAAACCTCGATCTCTCCTAACGTGTAATAATACAACACTGCGGAACAGAAGGAAACCTCGATCTCCTCTAACGTGTAACAATACAACACTGCCGAACAGAAGGAAACCTCGATCTCTCCTAACGTGTAATAATACAACACTGCCGAACAGAAGGAAACCTCGATCTCTCCTAACGTGTAACAATACAACACCGCCGAACAGAAGGAAACCTCGATCTCTGCTAACGTGTAACAATACAACACTGCCGAACAGAAGGAAACCTCGATCTCTGCTAACGTGTAACAATACAACACCGCGGAACAGGAGGAAACCTCGATCTCCCCTAACGTGTAACAATACAACACCGCCGAACAGGAGGAAACCTCGATCTCCTCTAACGTGTAACAATACAACACCGCCGAACAGAAGGAAACCTCGATCTCCCCTAACGTGTAACAATACAACACCGCGGAACAGGAGGAAACCTCGATCTCCCCTAACGTGTAACAATACAACACCGCCGAACAGGAGGAAACCTCGATCTCCACTAACGTGTAACAATACAACACCGCGGAACAGAAGGAAACCTCGATCTCCACTAACGTGTAACAATACAACACCGCCGAACAGAAGGAAACCTCGATCTCTCCTAACGTGTAACAATACAACACCGCCGAACAGGAGGAAACCTCGATCTCCCCTAACGTGTAACAATACAACACCGCCGAACAGAAGGAAACCTCGATCTCTCCTAACGTGTAACAATACAACACTGCCGAACAGGAGGAAACCTCGATCTCCACTAACGTGTAACAATACAACACTGCCGAACAGAAGGAAACCTCGATCTCTCCTAACGTGTAACAATACAACACTGCCGAACAGGAGGAAACCTCAATCTCCACTAACGTGTAACAATACAACACTGCCGAACAGAAGGAAACCTCGATCTCTCCTAACGTGTAACAATACAACACCGCCGAACAGGAGGAAACCTCGATCTCCCCTAACGTGTAACAATACAACACCGCCGAACAGGAGGAAACCTCGATCTCCACTAACGTGTAACAATACAACACCGCCGAACAGAAGGAAACCTCGATCTCTCCTAACGTGTAACAATACAACACCGCCGAACAGGAGGAAACCTCGATCTCCCCTAACGTGTAACAATACAACACCGCCGAACAGAAGGAAACCTCGATCTCTCCTAACGTGTAACAATACAACACTGCCGAACAGAAGGAAACCTCGATCTCCACTAACGTGTAACAATACAACACCGCCGAACAGAAGGAAACCTCGATCTCTCCTAACGTATAACAATACAACACCGCGGAACAGAAGGAAACCTCGATCTCTCCTAACGTGTAACAATACAACACTGCGGAACAGAAGGAAACCTCGATCTCCACTAACGTGTAACAATACAACACCGCCGAACAGAAGGAAACCTCGATCTCCCCTAACGTGTAACAATACAACACTGCTGAACAGAAGGAAACCTCGATCTCCCCTAACGTGTAACAATACAACACCGCGGAACAGAAGGAAACCTCGATCTCTCCTAACGTGTAACAATACAACACTGCGGAACAGAAGGAAACCTCGATCTCCACTAACGTGTAACAATACAACACCGCCGAACAGAAGGAAACCTCGATCTCCCCTAACGTGTAACAATACAACACCGCCGAACAGGAGGAAACCTCGATCTCCCCTAACGTGTAACAATACAACACTGCCGAACAGGAGGAAACCTCGATCTCCCCTAACGTGTAACAATACAACACTGCCGAACAGGAGGAAACCTCGATCTCCCCTAACGTGTAACAATACAACACTGCCGAACAGGAGGAAACCTCGATCTCCCCTAACGTGTAACAATACAACACTGCCGAACAGGAGGAAACCTCGATCTCTCCTAACGTGTAACAATACAACACCGCCGAACAGAAGGAAACCTCGATCTCCTCTAACGTGTAACAATACAACACCGCCGAACAGAAGGAAACCTCGATCTCTCCTAACGTGTAATAATACAACACTGTGGAACAGGAGGAAACCTCGATCTCTCCTAACGTGTAACAATACAACACCGCCGAACAGAAGGAAACCTCGATCTCTCCTAACGTGTAACAATACAACACCGCCGAACAGGAGGAAACCTCGATCTCCACTAACGTGTAACAATACAACACCGCCGAACAGAAGGAAACCTCGATCTCCCCTAACGTGTAACAATACAACACCGCCGAACAGGAGGAAACCTCGATCTCCTCTAACGTGTAACAATACAACACCGCCGAACAGAAGGAAACCTCGATCTCCCCTAACGTGTAACAATACAACACCGCGGAACAGGAGGAAACCTCGATCTCCCCTAACGTGTAACAATACAACACCGCCGAACAGGAGGAAACCTCGATCTCCTCTAACGTGTAACAATACAACACCGCAGAACAGAAGGAAACCTCGATCTCTCCTAACGTGTAACAATACAACACCGCCGAACAGGAGGAAACCTCGATCTCCTCTAACGTGTAACAATACAACACCGCGGAACAGAAGGAAACCTCGATCTCTCCTAACGTGTAACAATACAACACTGCCGAAAAGGAGGAAACCTCGATCTCTCCTAACGTGTAACAGTACAACACCGCCGAACAGAAGGAAACCTCGATCTCTCCTAACGTGTAACAGTACAACACCGCCGAACAGAAGGAAACCTCTATCTCTCCTAACGTGTAACAATACAACACCGCCGAACAGGAGGAAACCTCGATCTCTCCTAACGTGTAACAATACAACACTGCCGAACAGAAGGAAACCTCGATCTCTCCTAACGTGTAACAATACAACACCGCCGAACAGGAGGAAACCTCGATCTCTCCTAACGTGTAACAATACAACACCGCCGAACAGGAGGAAACCTCGATCTCTCCTAACGTGTAACAGTACAACACCGCCGAACAGAAGGAAACCTCGATCTCTCCTAACGTGTAACAATACAACACCGCCGAACAGGAGGAAACCTCGATCTCTCCTAACGTGTAACAATACAACACTGCCGAACAGAAGGAAACCTCGATCTCTCCTAACGTGTAACAATACAACACCGCCGAACAGGAGGAAACCTCGATCTCTCCTAACGTGTAACAATACAACACCGCCGAACAGAAGGAAACCTCGATCTCCCCTAACGTGTAACAATACAACACCGCCGAACAGAAGGAAACCTCGATCTCCCCTAACGTGTAACAATACAACACCGCCGAACAGGAGGAAACCTCGATCTCTCCTAACGTGTAATAATACAACACTGCCGAACAGGAGGAAACCTCGATCTCTCCTAACGTGTAACAATACAACACTGCCGAACAGGAGGAAACCTCAATCTCTCCTAACGTGTAACAATACAACACCGCCGAACAGAAGGAAACCTCGATCTCCCCTAACGTGTAACAATACAACACCGCTGAACAGAAGGAAACCTCGATCTCTCCTAACGTGTAACAATACAACACCGCCGAACAGGAGGAAACCTCGATCTCCACTAACGTGTAACAATACAACACCGCCGAACAGAAGGAAACCTCGATCTCTCCTAACGTGTAACAATACAACACCGCCGAACAGAAGGAAACCTCGATCTCCCCTAACGTGTAACAATACAACACCGCCGAACAGGAGGAAACCTCGATCTCTCCTAACGTGTAACAATACAACACTGCCGAACAGAAGGAAACCTCGATCTCTCCTAACGTGTAACAATACAACACCGCCGAACAGGAGGAAACCTCGATCTCTCCTAACGTGTAACAATACAACACCGCCGAACAGGAGGAAACCTCGATCTCTCCTAACGTGTAACAATACAACACCGCCGAACAGGAGGAAACCTCGATCTCCCCTAACGTGTAACAATACAACACCGCCGAACAGAAGGAAACCTCGATCTCTCCTAACGTGTAACAATACAACACCGCCGAACAGAAGGAAACCTCGATCTCTCCTAACGTGTAACAATACAACACTGCCGAACAGAAGGAAACCTCGATCTCTCCTAACGTGTAACAATACAACACCGCCGAACAGGAGGAAACCTCGATCTCCCCTAACGTGTAACAATACAACACCGCCGAACAGAAGGAAACCTCGATCTCTCCTAACGTGTAACAATACAACACTGCCGAACAGAAGGAAACCTCGATCTCTCCTAACGTGTAACAATACAACACCGCCGAACAGAAGGAAACCTCGATCTCTCCTAACGTGTAACAATACAACACCGCGGAACAGAAGGAAACCTCGATCTCTCCTAACGTGTAACAATACAACACTGCCGAACAGAAGGAAACCTCGATCTCTCCTAACGTGTAATAATACAACACTGCCGAACAGAAGGAAACCTCGATCTCTCCTAACGTGTAATAATACAACACTGCGGAACAGAAGGAAACCTCGATCTCCTCTAACGTGTAACAATACAACACTGCCGAACAGAAGGAAACCTCGATCTCTCCTAACGTGTAATAATACAACACTGCCGAACAGAAGGAAACCTCGATCTCTCCTAACGTGTAACAATACAACACTGCCGAAAAGGAGGAAACCTCGATCTCTCCTAACGTGTAACAGTACAACACCGCCGAACAGAAGGAAACCTCGATCTCTCCTAACGTGTAACAGTACAACACCGCCGAACAGAAGGAAACCTCTATCTCTCCTAACGTGTAACAATACAACACCGCCGAACAGGAGGAAACCTCGATCTCTCCTAACGTGTAACAATACAACACTGCCGAACAGAAGGAAACCTCGATCTCTCCTAACGTGTAACAATACAACACCGCCGAACAGGAGGAAACCTCGATCTCTCCTAACGTGTAACAATACAACACCGCCGAACAGGAGGAAACCTCGATCTCTCCTAACGTGTAACAGTACAACACCGCCGAACAGAAGGAAACCTCGATCTCTCCTAACGTGTAACAATACAACACCGCCGAACAGGAGGAAACCTCGATCTCTCCTAACGTGTAACAATACAACACTGCCGAACAGAAGGAAACCTCGATCTCTCCTAACGTGTAACAATACAACACCACCAAACAGGAGGAAACCTCGATCTCTCCTAACGTGTAACAATACAACACCGCCGAACAGAAGGAAACCTCGATCTCCCCTAACGTGTAACAATACAACACCGCCGAACAGAAGGAAACCTCGATCTCCCCTAACGTGTAACAATACAACACCGCCGAACAGGAGGAAACCTCGATCTCTCCTAACGTGTAATAATACAACACTGCCGAACAGGAGGAAACCTCGATCTCTCCTAACGTGTAACAATACAACACTGCCGAACAGGAGGAAACCTCAATCTCTCCTAACGTGTAACAATACAACACCGCCGAACAGAAGGAAACCTCGATCTCCCCTAACGTGTAACAATACAACACCGCCGAACAGAAGGAAACCTCGATCTCTCCTAACGTGTAACAATACAACACCGCCGAACAGGAGGAAACCTCGATCTCCACTAACGTGTAACAATACAACACCGCCGAACAGAAGGAAACCTCGATCTCTCCTAACGTGTAACAATACAACACCGCCGAACAGAAGGAAACCTCGATCTCCCCTAACGTGTAACAATACAACACCGCCGAACAGGAGGAAACCTCGATCTCTCCTAACGTGTAACAATACAACACTGCCGAACAGAAGGAAACCTCGATCTCTCCTAACGTGTAACAATACAACACCGCCGAACAGGAGGAAACCTCGATCTCTCCTAACGTGTAACAATACAACACCGCCGAACAGGAGGAAACCTCGATCTCTCTTAACGTGTAACAATACAACACCGCCGAACAGGAGGAAACCTCGATCTCCCCTAACGTGTAACAATACAACACCGCCGAACAGAAGGAAACCTCGATCTCTCCTAACGTGTAACAATACAACACCGCCGAACAGAAGGAAACCTCGATCTCTCCTAACGTGTAACAATACAACACTGCCGAACAGAAGGAAACCTCGATCTCTCCTAACGTGTAACAATACAACACCGCCGAACAGGAGGAAACCTCGATCTCCCCTAACGTGTAACAATACAACACCGCCGAACAGAAGGAAACCTCGATCTCTCCTAACGTGTAACAATACAACACTGCCGAACAGAAGGAAACCTCGATCTCTCCTAACGTGTAACAATACAACACCGCCGAACAGAAGGAAACCTCGATCTCTCCTAACGTGTAACAATACAACACCGCGGAACAGAAGGAAACCTCGATCTCTCCTAACGTGTAACAATACAACACTGCCGAACAGAAGGAAACCTCGATCTCTCCTAACGTGTAATAATACAACACTGCCGAACAGAAGGAAACCTCGATCTCTCCTAACGTGTAACAATACAACACCGCCGAACAGAAGGAAACCTCGATCTCTGCTAACGTGTAACAATACAACACTGCCGAACAGAAGGAAACCTCGATATCTGCTAACCTGTAACAATACAACACCGCGGAACAGGAGGAAACCTCGATCTCCCCTAACGTGTAACAATACAACACCGCCGAACAGGAGGAAACCTCGATCTCCTCTAACGTGTAACAATACAACACCGCCGAACAGAAGGAAACCTCGATCTCCCCTAACGTGTAACAATACAACACCGCGGAACAGGAGGAAACCTCGATCTCCCCTAACGTGTAACAATACAACACCGCCGAACAGGAGGAAACCTCGATCTCCACTAACGTGTAACAATACAACACCGCGGAACAGAAGGAAACCTCGATCTCCACTAACGTGTAACAATACAACACCGCCGAACAGAAGGAAACCTCGATCTCTCCTAACGTGTAACAATACAACACCGCCGAACAGGAGGAAACCTCGATCTCCCCTAACGTGTAACAATACAACACCGCCGAACAGAAGGAAACCTCGATCTCTCCTAACGTGTAACAATACAACCCTGCCGAACAGGAGGAAACCTCGATCTCCACTAACGTGTAACAATACAACACTGCCGAACAGAAGGAAACCTCGATCTCTCCTAACGTGTAACAATACAACACTGCCGAACAGGAGGAAACCTCAATCTCCACTAACGTGTAACAATACAACACTGCCGAACAGAAGGAAACCTCGATCTCTCCTAACGTGTAACAATACAACACCGCCGAACAGGAGGAAACCTCGATTTCCCCTAACGTGTAACAATACAACACCGCCGAACAGGAGGAAACCTCGATCTCCACTAACGTGTAACAATACAACACCGCCGAACAGAAGGAAACCTCGATCTCTCCTAACGTGTAACAATACAACACCGCCGAACAGGAGGAAACCTCGATCTCCCCTAACGTGTAACAATACAACACCGCCGAACAGAAGGAAACCTCGATCTCTCCTAACGTGTAACAATACAACACTGCCGAACAGAAGGAAACCTCGATCTCCACTAACGTGTAACAATACAACACCGCCGAACAGAAGGAAACCTCGATCTCTCCTAACGTATAACAATACAACACCGCGGAACAGAAGGAAACCTCGATCTCTCCTAACGTGTAACAATACAACACTGCGGAACAGAAGGAAACCTCGATCTCCACTAACGTGTAACAATACAACACCGCCGAACAGAAGGAAACCTCGATCTCCCCTAACGTGTAACAATACAACACTGCGGAACAGAAGGAAACCTCGATCTCCCCTAACGTGTAACAATACAACACCGCGGAACAGAAGGAAACCTCGATCTCTCCTAACGTGTAACAATACAACACTGCGGAACAGAAGGAAACCTCGATCTCCACTAACGTGTAACAATACAACACCGCCGAACAGAAGGAAACCTCGATCTCCCCTAACGTGTAACAATACAACACCGCCGAACAGGAGGAAACCTCGATCTCCCCTAACGTGTAACAATACAACACTGCCGAACAGGAGGAAACCTCGATCTCCCCTAACGTGTAACAATACAACACTGCCGAACAGGAGGAAACCTCGATCTCCCCTAACGTGTAACAATACAACACTGCCGAACAGGAGGAAACCTCGATCTCCCCTAACGTGTAACAATACAACACTGCCGAACAGGAGGAAACCTCGATCTCTCCTAACGTGTAACAATACAACACCGCCGAACAGAAGGAAACCTCGATCTCCTCTAACGTGTAACAATACAACACCGCCGAACAGAAGGAAACCTCGATCTCTCCTAACGTGTAATAATACAACACTGTGGAACAGGAGGAAACCTCGATCTCTCCTAACGTGTAACAATACAACACCGCCGAACAGAAGGAAACCTCGATCTCTCCTAACGTGTAATAATACAACACTGCGGAACAGAAGGAAACCTCGATCTCTCCTAACGTGTAATAATACAACACTGCCGAACAGAAGGAAACCTCGATCTCTCCTAACGTGTAATAATACAACACTGCGGAACAGAAGGAAACCTCGATCTCCTCTAACGTGTAACAATACAACACTGCCGAACAGAAGGAAACCTCGATCTCTCCTAACGTGTAATAATACAACACTGCCGAACAGAAGGAAACCTCGATCTCTCCTAACGTGTAACAATACAACACCGCCGAACAGAAGGAAACCTCGATCTCTGCTAACGTGTAACAATACAACACTGCCGAACAGAAGGAAACCTCGATCTCTGCTAACGTGTAACAATACAACACCGCGGAACAGGAGGAAACCTCGATCTCCCCTAACGTGTAACAATACAACACCGCCGAACAGGAGGAAACCTCGATCTCCTCTAACGTGTAACAATACAACACCGCCGAACAGAAGGAAACCTCGATCTCCCCTAACGTGTAACAATACAACACCGCGGAACAGGAGGAAACCTCGATCTCCCCTAACGTGTAACAATACAACACCGCCGAACAGGAGGAAACCTCGATCTCCTCTAACGTGTAACAATACAACACCGCAGAACAGAAGGAAACCTCGATCTCTCCTAACGTGTAACAATACAACACCGCCGAACAGGAGGAAACCTCGATCTCCTCTAACGTGTAACAATACAACACCGCGGAACAGAAGGAAACCTCGATCTCTCCTAACGTGTAACAATACAACACTGCCGAAAAGGAGGAAACCTCGATCTCTCCTAACGTGTAACAGTACAACACCGCCGAACAGAAGGAAACCTCGATCTCTCCTAACGTGTAACAGTACAACACCG